>NW_007727246.1:308445-398172 GCF_000696425.1 Galeopterus variegatus
GTTTGTGTGTGTGTGAGACGTGTGTGTGTTGTGTGTATGTATGTGTGTGAATTGATTCATTCACCTTTAGCTCCCTCCAATAAGTGAAAACATGTGGTATTTCTTTTTCACTGCCTGACTCGTTTCACTTAATATTATTCTTTCAAGGTCCATCCATGTTGTTGCAAATGGGAGTATTTCATGTTGTTGTTGTTGTTGATGTTATTGTTGTTGCTGTTTGTTTGTTTTTGTGTGAGTGTGTGTGAGAGTGTGTGTGTGTACGTGTGTGTGTTGTGTGTATGTATGTGTGTGAATTGATTCATTCACCTTTAGCTCCCTCCAATAAGTGAAAACATGTGGTATTTCTTTTTCACTGCCTGACTCGTTTCACTTAATATTATTCTTTCAAGGTCCATCCATGTTGTTGCAAATGGGAGTATTTCATCTTAATATTATTCTTTCAAGGTCCATCCATGTTGTTGCAAATGGGAGTATTTCATCTTAATATTATTCTTTCAAGGTCCATCCATGTTGTTGCAAATGGGAGTATTTCATTCGTTTTTATAGCTGAGTAGTATTCCATTGTGTAGATATACCACATTTTCCGTATCCACTCATCTGATGATGGACATTTGGGCTGATTCCAGCTCTTGGCTATTGTGAAGAGTGCTGCAATGAACACTATTCTTCATTTTATTTCCATCGTTTTGCTGTGCCTCAAACGTAGAAGGCACTTAATAAATAATACTTCTTGCATAAACAGCCCTCCCCTGCATATGTCTTCCTAGTGAGGCCCACCTGTTGGAGCAGATGATGCTGGACTTCAGAAAGATGTTAACTGATTAAGGGTGCTCTGTTTCCTTTGAGGCAGGGGATCATCCATAAGCTTCCACTTCCCTGATACAAATCAGGACCACATGCTGTGGCCACGTCTGAGTCTCAGTCAGCGCATTCATATCAGGAAGAGGCTCCCAGGGTCAGGTTCCCGGTCCAGCCATCAAAGCCCTATGGTTTGTATCTCAATCTTTCTTCATCAATTTTCTCCAAGCAAAGCAAGCATATGGCATCCAGTATCTCTCCACCATCTGACTTCTGCGCTCCCCTCTTCGGTACGTTAACAATAATATTGTGTCCCGTGTCTCCACAAACACTTGATAAGAGCATTCAAAACAAATGCAGATCCCCAAAGGGATTATAGTCCTACTAATTTTTATTTTACATCTACGTTAGTCAAATTAAGTCCTTCTGGGCTGAGATTTAAACGTCTTTCACAATTGCTGTAACAGAAAACAGAGAATCTTTTCTTTTTCTGTTCCAGTTTATTCAATTATACCTCTTTACATCTAGAAAAAGCAAAAAGATTGTTTCTCAAAACATTTGAGAAGTTGAGGCAACAATACAAAATTAGGTTGTGTGATCACCAATTTCTTTGGAGCTAATGCTATTGAGTTTTTATTGCTCCTACCCACCTCCAACACCAACAGACAGACACACACCACTACCACCTCCCCACCACTCTCAGTCCTTGAAGTGTCATATAGCATATATTAAATGGACTTTTTGTTTTACTTTTCAATTTGGAAAAAATTTAGACTAAGAAAAAAGTTCATAAAATAGTACAAAGAATTCCCCTACATCCGTCACCCAGATTGCCCGTTGTTAACATCTTACCAAACTGATTTTACCATTCTTTTCTCTCCCTCTCTGTGTATAGATGCATATACATTTCTCCCTGAAATGTTTGAAAGTAAACATTTGCTAATAAATGCTTGCATACCTCATGACCCTTAAGTAATTCAGTGTTTTTCCTTTTAAAAAGGACATTCCCTTACATATAACCATGATACAATTACCAAAATCAGAAAACTAACATTGGTACAATTGCTACAGTACTATTGCCCAGTCTACATGATTCATATTGCATCAAATTAACTTACTTTTTATAATAGTGGTGAATATGGCAAGATATTCCATGACAAATACTCTTCCTATGCTTTTTTCTTTTCATAATTTTGGGCAGGTAGTGGGGCTTTCTGTAGTTTTTGGACTCAGGAATTTTTAACAGTTGAGAAATGGAAGTTCCTCGTGTCAATGGCTCTTCCTATTTTTCCTAAAAGGTGGTATCACTAAAGATATAAGTCCAGGTGTCATACACAGGGGAGAGCGAGGAAAGTTGCTTGGAGAGTAGTAAGGGCAGGGGGAGAGCTTCTCCCCATCCTAGGAATGGCAGAGAGCAGTGAGTGGGCCTAGCAGAGACCCCTGCCCAGTCTATGGCACCACCCAGGGAGCTGCCCCAGGGCTGGACTCCAGGCCTGGCCCAGCCTCATCACCGATGCCTGGCACAGAGTCAGCAGGTCCCAACAGTTCTTAGGGGACCCAAAATTTTCCAGTGAACTTGTATTATCACAGTCACCCGGCTAGCTCAGTCGGTAGAGCATGAGACTCTTATTATCTACGTGATCAAAACAAAAACATGTGTTAAGTGGCTTGGAAATAAATAAGGAGGCCTAAAAAGTATATGAAAAAAATAAAATAATGTGATACTTCTTCATGTTCCAGTGGTCTAGCAAAAAGTAATCATGATGGTTCTATTCTAAACTACTCCCAGCCACAATCTCTGCCCTGGCCACTTAACTAGGGAAGTTATGGACTAAGTTTTGAGCTTACTATGTACTTGGTATTTACAAACCATCTCCTTCTGAGGCTGAATGGTTAGCTCAGTTTGGTTGGAGCATGGTGCTGATAGTATCAAGGTCCACGGTTTGATCCCTGTACAGGCCAGCCACCAAAAAACAAAAAAAAGTCATTCTAATTCTCATATCACATTTTGCAGATAGGAAAAATAAGGGCCAGGGGGGTTAACTAACTTAACCAAGTTTGCACAGGGTAAAGTGGTAGAATCCACAGGTACTAGGTCTTTCGCCTAGCTCTGATGTTGCATCCTAGTGACTTGTGCTATGCTCTTCCATGTCTCTCTACCTAGGACCCTCCCTGCCATCTGGCCCATCTAGAAAAGTCTACTTACCACTATGTCACTCAAGTATCAGCATCTCTGTCAAAACTTTCTCAACTTCTCCAAGAAAATAGAAACTCCATCCTCTGTGCTTCTAGAAGACGTAGAACAGACTTCTGCTATAGCACTTACCGTACCCCATAGTGATGACCAGTTAGGTGACTTTCTTCCCCATTACAATGAGAGCCTCTTAAAGGAAGGAATCATATATTGTATATCTTTGTGTCCCCAGAGAGTCACACATAGAGTGTGCTCAATTAATGCATGTTGAATCACTTTGTATTTTGAGGGCAGTGTGTATGATCTCTAATTTTCTTTCTCTAAAAAATGTATTGTTTTACCACTTGTATATAAAGTAAAATCTTTTAAAATATTCATAGTACGTATTCATACACAATTATCAAAATACAAGTAACTGATCAATTCAGCCAAACGATAAGCCAATATTTAACATTTCCACTGTAAAACCATATAAGAATTGTCTCATAGTACACTGGGTGAGATACTTCCCCAGAACTTGGAAATAAAATGGAACAGATGCCTTCCATGAGGGAGATGGGAAAATCAGGTGGGGATGGGTCAAAACAACCTCCCAACCCCCCAGGATTCACTCTGAACTTCAGACGCACATATCGAGCTGCCCTCCCAACATCCACACTTGTGTATCCTACAGTCCTGCGCACTGAGTTGGCCAACACTGAAGTCCTTAAATCTCTTTGTCCTCTTAGGTTCCCTGTTCTACCTGGTGACACTACCACCAATTCTGGAACTTGGGACTCATTCTCAAATTTCCTTTCATCTACAGCTTCTAGTCAGTCATCAAATTCTTCTTGTCTTAGTATTTAAATATTTCTGAAATCTCAGATGGGAGGCCGGGAGAACACTCAACAGAGTAGTCCAAGTGAGAGGGATGATGAGGGCCTTGTATTTAGAGGGTCCTAATGAGAAGATGCCCAAAGATAAATATTTATGGAGGCACCAATCAGAAGCTGCCCAGCTAAAGTCTTATGTGTTTCCCTGGTTGTGGTTGCAAGATTGGTGCTAGCAAGAGTTATAGATAGCTTGGTATACAAGGAACTTTGAAAATGGATAGCCTGCCACCCCTATGAAAGTTCCTCAGACTCGGAGGGACCCCCAAGTCCCCTGGCACTTTGTCAGAGTGAGGGAAAGGACCCCAGAGAGCTGCACTAGGAAACAGCCAGCGGAACTCTCCTGCTGACTCCTGGGAATCCACCCTTGCTCATCTCCATGTTGCTTAGTAACATCTACTTGTTTTGTTGCATTAAAGGTGAGCATTTGGCTCAGGTGTGTGGCGTAATCATTGTTTTTAAACACTCTGAATCAGATCAAGCCTGAACTGGAAAGGAGTTGTAGTAGGGGTGATGAGAAGAGAAATTCCAGAACTCTAAAGACAAAACAGGCAGAACTTGGTGATGGAATTGGGCAGCAAGCAGGAGGAGCAGAGGGAGGGAATTCGCCCACCTTGAGCCTCTGCTGTTTGCCAGGTGCTTGTCAGGTGCTTTACGTACACAACACTATTTACGTGAGACAGCCATCAGCAATCCGTCCCATTTTAAGGATGAGAAATCGAGTTTCAGAGAGGTGAAGTGACTTGCCAGGGGTCACACAGCAAACAACTATTGGGGCCAGGAGACTGCCTGTTAACTTATACCTTTCTTCTTTTTTTCTTTTTAAGCAGCATTACCTAGTCTTCCAATGAAATTGGAGACCAATAAATCAGATCAGCTGTGGTTAAAAAGGGAGCAAGGGCAATGGCAAAACTTTGGAGACAGTAAAATGATCAGAGGTTGACAGGGGTTGAGAGAAATTTGGGAGGGTTAGGAGGAGAAGGGATAAACAGGCCAAGCACAGAAGAGTTTTAGGGCAGTGAAACTACTCTGTATGAAAATATAATGGTGGATACGTGTCATTATACATTTGTATAAATCCATAAATATATACCACCGAGAGTGAACCCTAGTGTAAACTATGGACTTTGGATGATGATGTGTCAGTGTAGGTTCATTGATTGTAACAAATGCACCACTCTAGTGTGGATGTCGATAGTGGGGGAGCCTGTGCGTGTGAAGAGGAGGCTGGGGATATATAGGAAATTTCTGTACTTTTTGCTCCATTTCACTGTAAACCTAAAACTGCTCTAAAAAATAAAGCCCATTTAAAAAATAAAAATAAAAGGGTGAGGTGCCCAGAGTCTACTCCCTCCTCCCACCTCACTCCTCCTTTTGGGTGTCCCTGATGCCACGAATGTGCCTCAAGGGCTCCACCATGTGCAGTAGGAGAGTCACTGTCCCCCACCACAGGAGAACAAAAGCGGGCCTCTGCAGCTCACACCAAATGGCAGATGCACCTCTCTTTCTTATAAGCATTCTGCTCCTGGGTCTCCTTCCCCACGTGGATAGCAGGAATGTGTCTCCTGGAGGGTGGCCCCTCCAGGTGGTAGCCCTACCTGAAACCTTCCAGGTCATAAAGAGCTCACCTACCCTGTCAGAGGAAATGGAACCAGATAGCAAGAACGCACTTGCCCAGTGCGCAGCCTCCAGGGGCCTCCTCAGGCCCAGATGGTATCTCAGAACAGTCCTGTGGGAAAAGAAAGCATCTAAGGACAGAGACATGGCCAGAGTGGCTCCAAGACCTGGAGCTCCTGTACCTCCTGCAGCTCAAGAGGAGAAGGGATACTGCTCAGCTCCATCTCTCTAGACTGTTTTTTTTTTTTTCCTTTTTTTTTTTTTTTTTTAAAAAGATGACCGGTAAGGGGATCTTAACCCTTGACTTGGTGTTGTCAGCACCACGCTCAGCTAGTGAGCGAACCGGCCATCCCTATATGGGATCCGAACCCGTGGCCTTGGTGTTATCAGCACCATCAGCCCAGAGTGGCTCCAAGACCTGGAGCTCCTGTACCTCCTGCAGCTCAAGAGGAGAAGGGATACTGCTCAGCTCCATCTCTCTAGACTGTTTTTTTTTTTTTCCTTTTTTTTTTTTTTTTTAAAAAGATGACCGGTAAGGGGATCTTAACCCTTGACTTGGTGTTGTCAGCACCACGCTCAGCTAGTGAGCGAACCGGCCATCCCTATATGGGATCCGAACCCGTGGCCTTGGTGTTATCAGCACCGTACTCTCCCGAGTGAGCCACAGGCCGGCCCCCCCCCTTTTTTTTTTTTTTCCTTTTGAACTTCTAAAATTCCTACTTGTTTACTTATCTCAGCAGCCAATACGATGCTGACCCCCAGAAGGTATTTAACAAAGGCATACTGAATAAAGAATTGTTAGGCACTTCAGTGAGAATCTCTCCTCATCGGCTAGGGAATCACTGAACATGGTATAGCAGTTGCAATAAATGATTCCAAAGCAAGCAGAGAGGCAGCATCTCCTCTGGTCTCCCGAGCTGTGACCCAGGCACGGTGTAGGCTCTGGGGAGAAACTGGTTTGAAGAAGCCCTCCTTGTAATTTAGAACCGCTGGGGGCTTCAATAGCTCTTCTGGGTCCAACTATCATTTGCTATTCTGAGGAATAATGCTTTCTACAACCTATTCGTGTTAATCAACATTAACAGAGAGAAGAAATGTCTCAGAATGTCTCAAAGAACTATCCTAAGTCACTGATATTTGGCTTTCTTGAAGTGAATTACATTGCTTCTAGTAGCTTCACATTCACTTATCCAGTTATAAATTGTTGTGCTAGAGTGTCTGCTCCAGTGATGGTCTGTCTCCCAGCCCACACATTTTTGTGCAGCATGGCCTGGCCACAGCCCCTCAATGGGTTTTACCTAATAGAACCCAGCAGAACTGCACTAGTTCTGGGCCAGGGTCTTACTGATGCAGCAGTCCCTACTACTAAAACAGATAACAGGCCCCCAAAAGACTGGTGCTCCTTTGGGCTCTGCAGGCTAAACAGGCTTGGCCATCTGCAGGCCTTGGGACATGTGCAGGCTTAGGCCTAAGAAGGGAAATAACAGGGAACAATTGGCTTGAACAAGCATGGTAGTTAAGTTTCCTGAAACGATCACTATGCTTGTTTAGCTACAGAATGAAAACAGGGTTAGTCTGATATATGCTTCTTTAGGCAATATAAATGAGACATTTAATGACCACTGGATGTTTGTTCCTTAGGAGAAGGGCTATAGATAACACCACCAACGCCAATATAGAAACTTTCTTCCAAGACAAGCTATGTCCACAGACCAGTTTGTGAGTGTGTCTACCCCAATGTGGAAAGGCCAAGGAAGACATTTCTCACCCAAGGAAGACATTCGTCAAGATGCCAGAAATAATTGGGTTGACTTCACTGCTGACCAATCAGACTCCCTGGCGATCCCCAGACCCTTACCCAAATTCTTGACCTATAAATATCTGTGAGTTTCAAGCTCCTTAGCGGCCTCATTCTCCTTTGAAAGGCCATTCAAATAAAGGCGGATCTTTAACACTGCAAATTTTGATATGAGAGACTTCTTAGTCATTTGGGCAGTAGACAATGGATTCCCCCATTGGTTTGGTAATTCTCACCTCTTTGGAATGGTCGTTCTTAAGGCTCTGCCATGCTTCGAGAAGTCCACGCCATGCGGAGAGGCCAGGTGCTGGTCCACACCCCCAGCTGAGCCCCCAGCCAATGACAGCATCACCTCCAGCCACGCGGGTGCATCATCTTGGATGTCCAGCCCAGTTGAGCCTTCAGGTGACGCCAGACCCAGCCACCATCCGTGAGATCCTTAGTAAGAAGGACTCAGCTGGGTCCACTTAACCCACAGAAACATGAGTGGTGTGTGAGTTCCCCAGACCTGTTGTAACTATGTGCCACAAACTGTGTGGCTTAAAACAACAGAATTTCATGCTAACACAGTTCTAGCTAGAAGTATGAAATCAAAATGCTGGCAGGACCACGATCTCTCTGAAACACCTAGGGTAGAATCCTTCCTTGTATCCTCCAGCTTCTTCTGATAGCTCCAGGTGTTTCTTGGCTTGTGGCAGCTTGGTTCCAGTCTCTATCTCAATCTTCATTCCGCCTTTTCTCCTCTGTCTCCATATCCAAATTTCCCTCTTCTTATAAGGACACCAGTTATATTGGATTAGAGCCCACCCTAATGACCTCGTAATAACTTGATTATATCTGCAAAGATTCTATTTCCAAATAAGGTCACAGTCACAAGCTGTTGTGGGTTAGGGCTTCCACATATCTTTTTGGGGACACAATTCAATTTGTAATAAGAGGTAATAATAAATTGTCTCTTTGTTTTGGAGAAGTTTGCTATGTAGCAATAAAAAACTGGTTGACATTCCTTTGGTGCATATCTGGTTATGCCAGGGACATAAGCTTATGTCTAAGGGAAAGCAGTCTATGATTAAAAAGTGCAGGTCATTGGAATATACTGCTTAGTAGTTTGTTTGACTTGGTTTTAGTATAAAGTGTTTTTTTTTTTCTTTTAAGGTGATTTTTTCATTGATCTCTACATATTTTTTTTCTACGTTCAGGATCTTTATTCTAAGCCTGTTCTATATAAAGAGCAATGGCCAGGGGTCAGAGGTCTTGTGTCTGTCCCTGACTAACTGTATGATTGAAGGCAAATCCAGCAGTCTTTCTGGCCATTAGCTTCATTCATTCAACAACCATTTATTAGAATCCTACAATATGTTTGAGGTGGATGGGGATTCAAGGGTTCATTACAGGCCAGCCCCTCATTTTACAGATGAGGAAGCTCAGCCCTGGGGGCTAAGGAGCTTGCTCAGTCATAAAATGGTTGTATTTTGATAGTATTCATCTGTAAAATGATGCATTGGGAACAGATTTTCTCAGAGGTTCTTCCAAATTATTAAACTGATTCTGATTCTAAAGCCATGAATCTATACTGCACCCATTTTACACTTAAAAAAAAAAACTACATTTGAGTCAGCTGAATGTATTTCTGAGACTCAGAAATGATGACTGAAAAATCATGTCACCACAATTTCCTTTACTTTGATGTTTATGAGTTATGAAGCCAGTGAATAGAAGTTTCATCAAACCATCAAAAGCTAATTTTTTTTGTACTTTCACTTTGTATAACATTGAAGATCCTGTTTTTACTAATCTTACTAATGTCTCCATACTTTAAAAGCCCCCAAAATACCTGGTGGTGGCGAAGTTGAGTCACAGGGCTCATTTGCTAAGAGCTGAGCCCTGGAAAGTGTACTCACTGCCTGATTTAATAGAAAAAAATAACGTGAGAATAAAATGCAAAAAAAAAAAAAAAAAGGGGGGGGGAAGAGTAAGTGTTACTCATATATCATTGTCTTTGAAAATAGGAAATCTCAAGCATCCTATGGATGTGTGTTGGGATTGTTTGTTTCAAACACATGCTGGATTCGTTCTCCAATTTTGCCTGGTAACAGAGTGCAAGGCTTTAACAATCCATAGGAATATTTATGAAAATAAATTGCTTTTAGAAATGAAAGGCACATCGTGTAAGATAGAAGTTAGATAGTGGCACAAAACACGTGCTGGGCAAAAAGGTATTTTTATAGAGTATCATGAGCAGATTTGGGTAGCTGGGATTAACACCCAAGGTTGAAGACCATGTGTTCTGCCACAGTCGCGAAACCTGACAATATGAATTAAAATGAGCAAGTGACAAAATGAGGACGTGTTTGCTACATAATCAGGGCATGATATCAATCACTGTTGGCTCTGAATGGGGAGTTTCTGTGTCAGGAGCCCTCAGGGAAACGTAAAGGACCATTCCTTTGTTCCTGGGCAGAGCCTTGGCTTCTTCCTCTGTGTCCCCAAATCCTTTTCAATGCCTTTTCACAGCACTTTATCCCACATGTGGTAACTGTCTACAGTTTATCTTCCCATCTAGGCTGTGTCTGTGCAGGAGAAATCCTCTTCGTTCTCTTCATTTGCCTGGGTCTGCCGGTGCCTCCTGTACAGACGGTGCTCAACCAGCGACCTCGGTCCAGCGCCCCAGCCAGCAGCAGCGCAGATGCCGACGTGAAAAGGAGCTGAAACCATGGCGATCTGGAACAGACAGATTCTTCCTCCCAGGCAGCTCCCGGGGGGTGACAGATTGGTTAGCTACCCGTACCTTTCCTGGATCCATCCCTGTCTCAGGGGCAGTAACCTTCGTGCCTCTGGGCTGCCCAGTGAGGCCCTTGTTCCAATAGCTGCCCGGGCCCCAGTCTCCCCTGCTGCTGCCTCCTGTCGCCTGCAGCACCTGCCTCCTACTCAGGATGCCAGCCGAGAGCAGCCCCGACAGCTCCTCCTCCAGAGGCACTTCAGCGAGATGGAGAGCATGACTCACACATCCCTCCCTTTACAGGGATGCAGTCTCAAGAAAGAGTTGCAGAAGCAGGGAGTTTGTTGGGCCACCCGACAGAAGGGTCTGCCCTGGCTCTGCCCCTCTGCTTCGCTGCTTCTCCACAAGCTGCACTTTCTGATCCACCGAGAACAGCATTTCAGCTGGGCCCACGCCACCCTTTGCCCCATCCCCGTTCCTAGAACAGGAACGCCTGAGGGTCTGTTCTTTGGCTCCCTGGGTGCCGCGTATCAGGTCCGGGTGCATGGGCCTTGCCACTCCAGGCTGGGACAGCTGGACAGTTACTTTTCAAGGTGGAGCTGGAAGGTGTTGGGTGAGGTCCCTCGCAATCATTCCTGCGAAAACCTGAGCTGGCTGCACCGTGACTGTCTTATAAGGTGTACTAGAAACTTCTTTGCAAATTGTCTTCTCTCTTCCTCCCCAAGCATTTTTACTAGTGAGAGCATGGGAGCCAGGTTCTGCTCCTCGGACAGCTTTGGGTATCACAAAACGCAGGACTTGCTGGGAGGTGGCAGCTCCTACAATGTCAAGTCACGTGGGGGCCTCTACTTTTCTCTTCTTTTCTAGTTTCCTTTCCCACTGCTGCTTTATATGAATGGCATCTAGTAGCCGAATAAATGTCAGCTGAGCCAGTGAGTGATTCCTCACATCTGCACGTACTTTCCACTCTGCAAGGCAGTTTCATGAATCTTCTCAGGACAGTGAGGCCCCGCCCTGCACCCTTTCCCACGTAGTGTCGCCTCAAGCCTCACTGCAGAAATCAGAAGACAGGAGGAGGAAGTGATGCTCTGGGTTCCCCTTAGTGACCGCTGATAGACAAGCTCCACGACAGCCAGCCAGCCTCGGTCTAGGCACCAGGTGCTTCTGTGGGTCAACACTTTCCACACCAGCCATTCACACTTGACCCTCACAACAGCCTTCTGAAGATAGGGACATGGCTGCCCAAAAATATTAAATAGCCTTCCCAAGCTCCTCCAGCTGGGCAGTGACAAAGCTAGGCGAAGAATGTGTTTCATTTGATGACATCACTAAGCTCCATTCCCCTGTGCTGGTTCCAGGACATTGTCTATGCGGAAGCCTCATAGATTTAAAGGGTTAGAAATTCTGGTTGGGTTTTGTCTGGAATCTCTATTGGGTCAAAGTTCAAGTAAGTATGTTAGGACAATCTTCTCAAAGTGTGATCTGTGGACGGGGGTCCAAAAACGTTACCAATCTGCCAAAAGATAAATACAAAAACTTGAGATCAGCCATTTAGAAACTTTTAAGGCAGGGTGTTTCAACCTCAGCACCACTGACATTTCGAACAGGGTAATTCTTTGTTGTAGGGGGCTGTCCTGTGCCCTGTAGGATGTTCAGCGGCATCCCTGGCCTCTAGCCACTAGATGCTAATAGCAGCCCCCTCCTCAGGTGGGACAACCAAAAGTGTCTCCAGACATTGTCAAATATCCCCAGAGAGGATGTGTGAAATTAAGACCCCCCTGCCCCCTCCCAGTTGAGAATCACTGTGTAAAAGCAATTTGACAGAGGAATTTTTTATCTGTTCCATCTAATAGTAGCAAAACTTGGACCTTGAATTTTACATGTCTTTGTTGTTTTTTAATTTCATTTTTCCAGTAATTCATTTTTATTGATTTTATTGAGGTTCAAAATTTGAAAATCGGAGTTACCAACTTCTCAACATGCATCCTCTACGAGATTTTCCTAGTTTATGCAGATGGACACACCTTCACAGTCCTCTTTCTCTCCCTCAGATGATGGACTTTTTTTTTTTTTAAAGATGACTGGTAAGGGGATCTTAACCCTTGACTTGGTGTTGTCAGCACCACACTCTCCCAAGTGAGCCAAATGGCCATCCCTATATAGGGATCCAAACCCGTGGCCTTGGTGTTATCAGCACCACATTCTCTCAAGTGAGCCATAGGCCGGCCCCCAGATGATGGACTTTTGAAGAGTGGCAGATCTTTGGCCATTTCAAGCAACACTGCAGCATATACCCTGGTACACACTAGCAGGAATCAGTTTTGATAGATAACTCTGCAGCTAGATTACTTTCAAGCCCTTTGCAATGCTATTTTTATTGACAATGTCATCAACTTCAGGCTTATTTGTTAATATATCTTTTTCTGATTACGAAGGAAATATATGCTTATTATAAAAACTGAAATATGGAAGAAATATGTAACTCTAAAAGTAAAAATACTCTATCATCCTACTCTTCTCTGTTCTTCACCATAACCATTGTGAAATCTAGTGTTATTACTCCATTGTTTTTCCTCTGTGTGTGTGTGTGTGTGTGTGTTTAAAAAACAAATGGGATCATACTGTATATTCTGTCCTACAACTATTATCCTTAGATATTAAAGGTTATATACAAAATGCCAAAGATTTCTGATATTAAAGCAAGAATAATTCAAAAGAATCTATTTGTAAAGCAAAGAATTACTGAGAATACATCCTTCCAGATTTTAGAAATGTGAAACTCCACCAATGTGTAGCCATATGGTAGTATGTTTATTGCCTTGAAGTTCACCCAAAAAGATTGTTCTCATGCAGTATTTATTAAAATGTATGTTTTCTGTCTAACATTATTGAAGAAAACAAATATTTCCTTGGATCAGCCTAACCATCTTATTAACTGTAAATTGCATTATCTGAAATGCAATCAATATTCTTCTGGTATACAATGCTCCTAACATATCATTCTAAACCACATTAACAGACAGAAAAGCCTGCATAAGATTTAACAGGCTTTGTCTTGTCTAGCTATTGTTCAGATTTCTTCATCCAAACCCTGCGGTCTGAGCTGAGCATTAATTATCACCGAGAAAAGGAAAAAACATCATTTTAAAAAAGCAAGCATTGATGATGGTAGGTAAATAAGTGGCACTTTGAGGCTGAGATACCCAAATCAAACACTCCTTCAAAGAATATTTTTTGAGCATGTTTTATATTCTAAGCTCTGAGCTGGGAGCTGTGGGTGATACAAAGACTGTTAAAATGAGTCTCTGCCTTGCAAAGATTTCTTAGGAAGTAGTTTCTCCCTTCAAGAAATAATTCACTTTAAATCATCCTATTATTTGATGATTTAAGCTCATGTACTGGGTGTCAAATAAAATTGTTTGCTTTCAAGAAGGACTTTTTGCTGCTTAGGTGCATATTAATATCTCCTCAATGTAGATATCTCTCACTTAGCAAAATAGAATTTTTAAAAGTTTTCTTATATGGGGGCCGGCCCGGTGGCGCACTGCTACAGTGCACCGCTTGGGAAGCGCGGCGGCGCTCCCGCCGAGGGTTCGGATCCCACATACAGACCGGTTCCCGCTCACTGGCTGAGCGAGGTGTGGGAGCAACACCGAGGGTTGCGATCCCGTTGCCTTTCCCGGTCCGGTATGGGCACGACACTGAGGGTTGCGATCCGTTGCCGGACACGAAAAAAGACAAAAAGGAAAAAAAAAAGTTTTCTTATATGAATATCTGCTAAATAAATCCTTCCATCCTAAAATCTGATAGGTCTTCTGGGGAAAAAAGAAAAAAGAGATCTTTGTTTTTGTTTTTGTTTTAAAGATGACCGGTAAGGGGGTCTTAACCCTTGACTTGGTGTTGTCAGCACCACGCTCTCCCAAGTGAGCTAACCGGCCATCCCTATATAGGGATCCGAACCCGTGGCCTTGGTGTTATCAGCACCACAGTCTCCCAAGTGAGCCACAGGCCGGCCCCCAACGATCTTTGTCTTTGAATATAAGAAAATTATGCTGTAAAAATCAAGCATCTAAAAATTTCATGTACTGAAAATGCATGCTCAACAGTGTACAGCTTTTAGTAAGTACTCAATGGATTTTCATTCTTGAATTAGAAATTAATGATTATTAATGATAATATTGGCCATATTTTTAAAATTCTTCTTTGTCTGTAAAGGGCTTATCCGCTTAACTAAATCTGACTCAGAAAATGCCATCTTGACCATCACTGCAAAAGAAAACATATCTAAATTTATCCTGAAATCCTGACAGTAAAATTGTGTGTCTCACAGTTTCACATCTGGTCCCACTGTAGGTAGTGTAGTTCCCGGAGCTTCAGGATTTGCTTCATTTCTACTTCAGTCTCAGACCTCTACCTGTCTAGCTGTATCTCTCAAGCAATTTCTCAGTGGGGTTTGCTTTTTTTTTTTTTTTTCCTTTTTTGTCTTTTTTCGTGACCGGCAACGGATCACAACCCTCAGTGTCGCGCCCATACCGGACCGGGACCGGCAACGGGATCGCAACCCTCAGTGTTGCACCCGCACCTCGCTCAGCCAGTGAGCGGGAACCGGTCTGTATGTGGGATCCGAACCCTCGGCGGGAGCGCCGCCACACTCCCAAGCAGCACACTGCAGCAGTGCGCCACCGGGCCGGCCCTCAGTGGGGTTTGTTTTAATTCCACTGCTAGAACTTACTTTTGTCTTATCAATTAATCAGGTAAAGAGATAGAGAATAGTTCATTTGTTTCCTGAGACCAGAGAATCTAATACCCAAGCATTAATATAAGTAATCTGATTTCTAAAAATACACTTTTCTCCTAAGTAATCTTGCGAACCTGACCCAACAAACACCACCATTGCTCTCATTGCGAGCAGCTCCAAGGTTTCCGTGATTTTCACTGGTGACGTTGTCGCCAGGTGATTAGAGACGTGCCAGCTGTGTGGCAAACACACCTCTACTTGCACAGATTCATCTAGGACTACTGGAAGTGCTATTCAAAATGACACACCCTTTGACAAATGATTAATGTTAACTCTTCATCACTGAATCTTTTCCATCAGTTCTTAATTTTTCCCATAACAGCTTTGATACTATCTCTAATCTTATCCTAGACCTTTGTTGAAAAGATAATCTTCATAATTCAACAAAACTCCGCTTTTGATGTCAGGTCCCTGGGGAGCAGCCGTCTATTTGCTTTCTGATTCGGGTTGGTGTATGTCTCTCTCTCCCACCCTCCCCTCTATCTAAGCTGTCTTGTCCTCCTGCTTTCAAGCTCCTGACGGCAGTGATAGCCCAGCATCTCTCCAGCTTTCTCCATTTTCCTTTCTGCATTCAAATTTTATAGTGAAAAGCCCTTGTCTAGTGGGTACATCAGAGGCTTGTGGAAAAAAATTCTACTAGTCACTAAAAAAAGAAAATCACTTAAACCACTGCCATATATCCCCCAGCTAGAATTAGCCATAATCTTGCACAGGCTTTAGGTTACAAGGTTTCCCTTACTGAGGAACATCTGTAGAAACATTGGCTTAATTTCAGTCCTGAAAGAGACAGTCAATTGATGTCATCATCACACCTAAATCTCGACCTTACATGCTCATACACTCCTCACACACACGCTCAGCACACGCAAACACTCTCATGCACATACACACACTCGCACACACACATTCACTCAATTTATGAAGTTTCAGGCTTACAGAATTTCAAATGATGTCAGCCATGGCTACTAAAATTTTATGGGATGGCAAAATCTGCAGATAAAGAGTCTAAAGTTGTTTCAACAGCAGCCAGTATGCTGGTTCTGCAGCTTCCTGCTGGGATATCAGGATGTCCCCCTGTAAATTTCTTGGGCCATCCCTCTCTATGTAATTGTCCAGGATTAATTTCTAGCAGGTTACAAGATCCTCCCAACAGATCATGCCTTCCCAGAACTTTCCTGGTGCACCCAATACTATCACTTAGCAAGGACTACTTAGAATATTTTTTAAATAGAGGAAGGGTAGGAAGTGAATCATTATAAGTTTGGTTTTGTGGGGAGGAAAGGTGAGAAGTCAGATTCCAGCTTTAACACATTGGTATGGGTTGAATTGTGTCCCCACAAAAGATATGGAGAAGTCCTAACCCCCAGTACCTTCAAATGTGACCTATCTAGAAATTAGGTCTTTGCAGATGTAGTTAGTTAAGATGAGGTCATCCTGGAGTAGCATGTGCCCCGATCCAGTATGACTGTGTCCTTACAGAAATAGGAAATATCATGATGGAGGCAGAGATGGCAGTGCTGCCGCTGGGAGTTAAGAACACCAAGGCAACACCAGAAGCTGGGAGAGACAGGGAGGATTCTACCCAGAGTCTCAGTGTGTGTATGGCTCGGCTGACACCTTGATCTTGGACTTCTGGCCTCCAGAACTGTGAGAAAGTAAATTTCAGTTATTTTAAGCTACGCAGTTTTTGCTACTTTGTTATGGCAGCCCTAGGAGACTAACCCACAGGCATAAGCCAGGTGACATTAGATGTGTCCCCGCGCCTTGCCAAGACTTTGTCTTCGCCATATAAAATGAGCAGCGAGGCAGGCATCACAGGTTGGTAGGGAGGACTGATGAGACAATTTGTGGTTAAAAAACTATAAAACTCTGGTTGTATTTTGTGTCTGTTCAATTTTATTATAAAACAAGCTAAGGAAGAGCAAGGTGGTAATTAACTGTGTCATTTAGCATTTAGTATTTCAGTCTCAGGACAAGTTCATATGCACTTGGAGAACAGCAACAAATCCAAAGTGCCCGTTCCTCACACCACCGGCAAAAGGTCGCTGGCTGGCCTGAAGGTCAAGGCGTCTGTCCTCAGCACTGCCGAGTTTCATCTTCAAGAAGAGACTCTGATATCTTACTCCTCAAAATGGCAGATGAAATGAAGGCAAATTCTATTTAAGGTAGCCCATGATAAAGTCTGTCTACCATATTCCTAAGAAAATGAGTTGACCTTTATCATTTTCTACAAGGTGTAGGTGTCTGTCCATCCCAGATCAGTCTGTTCATGCCAGTTAAGTTGGCCTTGAGGTTTTGCATCCATCTTTCTTTAATTTTTAAAATTTCACAAGTAGTTTGTGAGCATATTTCCATTTAAATGACTCAAACAACACTCCAGTACATAGAAGAAAATGGAAAGTCCCCTCCCCCTCCTCCCATTGCCACCCTCCTCCCCAAAGACAAGCACCGTTAATAGCCCTGTCTCATTCTTTCTGTGCGTTTCCACACATACACATGTACATAATCACACAGGAAGAATTTTTAAAAATAAATATCATTCTCTTTCTAGCCCTAAACCTCCATAAGCCATGGGCTTTCCCTTTCCTCTGAGACACATCCTATACAATCTGAAAATTTTCACAATATAATATCTTCACATACTGTTTTTAGACTTTTGAACTTTTATGATTCAGATTGGGGGTTCAGCAGAAACTATTTATAAGTGACATTTACAAGCTAATGTATTTAAGTTTAGCACACTTTCATTACACAGTTATAAATAATATAATACAGGTGCTATGACAAATAAAAATGGCTATCAGAGAAAAAGGTAAGCTGTCACCTAAAGCTATCAGCGATTGTGGTCCGTATTCTCTATGAGAAGAAAGTCCAAAATGCTCATAAATGCTAATCATTTCTAGCATGTCTACAAGCTCAGTAATCAGAATTAAAAGATTCCAAACTGAACATAAACTTTATGAAGATTCAGTAAGCTACAAATTGAACTTGTCATCACCACGGTCCCCTCTCATTTAGGTTACCATGCCATCTTGCCTGTCTCTGAGGCTTACATGCCTGTGGCTGTTTGAAGTCCTCTTTCCCTTGCTCTCTGCATGCAACACATTACCAGTGAACTCCCTAAATGCGTGCTGGCTTTGATTTTCCTGGGCCAGGCGTGGAGCCCCCCAAGACCTCTCATCTGAATCACATCTGCCTTCTCCTGACCAGGCCCTCTGCTCAGCCTCTTCCCTGCTCCAAGCTCTCTGGCACCCTGTGCCCTTGAAAATTTCCATGTCCAGCCTTCCTTGTCATGCCTCATGCGATGAAGTAGGTGGGAAGTTTTAAAGGGTGAAGATTTGACGACCATCCAGTTCTCATGAGAAAAATGTGGCCATGCTGTGCAGGAGCTCTGAGGCCACCTCCTCAAGGGCTGGTTGACTCTCCATCAGTGAATCCCTGGGAATTGTATATAATGGGAAAAATAAGCACATTTTTATGGGAAAAGAGCTCCATTCTTTTCCACTATATTCTCAAGGGCATCTTTGACTCCACAAAAAAGCATTATAACCACTGACTTTAAATATTGGAATCTCTTCTGAATTTCAACACAGGCCAGAGGTCAGATTTAAATAAGCTGTTCATTCATTCACTCATTAAAATAAAGGCTGTCTTAGAAAGACCAGTGACAGGGCCATGAACTGTCCCTCGGGGTTAATCGTTTATCAGGGTAAATAATTTATCAATTATCAATTATTTATCATTGATCACAAGATGGAAGGATACCTATAGAGCTGTGGCTTCTTGAGGAAATGTCTTGGTTGAACTATGGCTCAAGGTAATGACCTTGGCTTTTTATTGCCAGGTTGTTTTCAGGATGGCATTGCTGAGAGAAGCAAAGTTGACTC
Source organism: Galeopterus variegatus (assembly GCF_000696425.1). NCBI lineage: Eukaryota > Metazoa > Chordata > Mammalia > Dermoptera > Cynocephalidae > Galeopterus > Galeopterus variegatus. The sequence goes on from NW_007727246.1 coordinate 327,126, forward strand.
CTAGATTTTTAGGAGAATGAGACAGCCCCTGCCTGTGAAACTGTAGAGACTCATGGACGTATCACCTTTCTCCCCAAACCAGCTCCTCCTCCCGGCCTCCTGTAATGGGTCGAATGGAGGCACCTGAAAGACAGATGTTCATTCAGAGCCTATGAACGTGATCTTATTTGGAAAAAGGGTCTTCACGGATGTAAGTAAATAAGGATCTCAAGACAAGATCACCTGGATTAGGATAAGCCCTAAATCCAATGGCAAGTACTCTTGTAAGAGAGGAGAGGTGATGTGAGGGCAGAGGCAGAGACTGGAGTGATGTGTCTATAAGCCAAGGGACACCAAGTGTTGCTGGCCACCAGCAGAGGTGGGGAGAGAGGCCTGGAACAGATTCTGCCTCAGAGCTTCCAGAAGGAACCAACCCTGCTAACACCCTGGTTTCAGACCTCCCCTCTCTGGAACCGTGAGGGAGTAGATTTCTGGTTTTGGGGGGCTTTTTTTGTCCTTTTTGAGACTGGCTGCACCGCGCTCAGCCAGTGAGTGCTGTGAGCGCACCAGTCATCCCTATATAGGATCCGAACCCGCGGCGGGAGCACAGCTGCGCTCCCAGCGCTGCACTCTCCCGAGTGTGCCACAGGCTCAGCCCAGATTTCTGGGTTTTTAAAGCCGTCCTTTTGATGCTCATTTTACCTAAGAAATGAGCACACCTCCCTGTCCTGTTGACAATGTCCGGTGAGTCTGCTCACTCCAGTCATCCCTCCTCAGCCTATTCTCGATATGACAGCCACAGTCAGGCGTCGAGCCACTGGTGGCCGCCCCTCTGCTGGCACCCGCAGGCTGCCCGTGCCCACCTCCCAGTGGCCAGGTGGCTCATTTCCTCACCCCTTCAGTTCTTTATCTAAAAGTCCCATCTCTGAGAGCTCTTCCCTGATCACCTGTTTCACACTGTCCCCTGCCAGTCTCCCTCTCTGCCTCCTTCCCAAATCTTCCCCATAACACTCATTACCACCGAACACACTATGTCTTGTAGTGATTTATTTTACTTTTTTCTCTATCTCCCCCCATTGGACTCTAAGCTCCATGCTCAATAAATTCCTGTTGAATGAATGTGTGGATGGATGACGTGTTCTCTCATCACAGCGGAACTCTCCACGTCACCCATAACTCAAGTCTCACTCCCACACTAAATTCAGCAAGACTTCGTGATTCCTCATTTCCACTGGCTTCAAATCTATCCCCTCATCTTTTTGGTCACCACTACCTCTACCATGTTGCCCAGTGACCCACTGCACTCCCTTCTTAAATAGCCTCCCTGCCTCAATTCTTCTCCAATACATCTTAAATTGCCACTGTCATGTTCCTGTTTCTAAGAACATCACTTTGCTATCTTTCCCTAACCAAAAAGAAAGAGAGAAAAACCCGCAACAGCTCTGAGAGATGAGATTATGAGTGATGTTGAATCTTCCTCTTTCCACCTTTCTGCTTTTGCTAATTTTTTTTACATTCTATAATATGCTTTTTATTTATTTATTTATTTAATTTTTTTAAAAGGTGACCAGTAAGGGGATCTTAACCCTTGGCTTGGTGGTGTCAGCACCATGCTCTCCCAAGTGAGCTAACCGGCCATCCCTATATAGGGATCTGAACCCGTGGCCTTGGTGTTATCAGCACCATACTCCGCCAAGTGAGCCACGGGCCGGCCCTATATAATAAGCTTTTTATTATAAAAAGTCATGGGAAACAAACCTCCTGAATGGTTCCAAATTAAGTGTCTCCATGGGTTCACCCAGTGCAGTACGGCCTCCATTCCCCTCTCTTCCTCCTGGAATGATCTCCACCCCCATCTGTGCAGACACCACTGAACTCTGACCTGCACTTTGGTGAGAAAATCTCCCTCAGATCCCATGAAAGGAAACCAGATGGGCCGAGGCAATTCCAAGGCATGAGGGATGACAGGCCAGTCAGATGGAAGACACATGCGAAAGTCTCAATCTGACCAAGTCAGATTCCACAGAGGCAAACGCTTGAGGTCTCAGTTACATGACTCACTCGAGCCATTCCAAAATTCTTTCTCTTAACTCTATTATACATAATTTGAGTTTGGAATGTTGCGTGGATTTTTCTCGTTGCTTACTTTTCTATGGCTAGCATGATCGTGTGCTTTGCTATTCAATAAACCATAAGAAATCTAAAACGCAAGCCCTCCCCTGATGAGGACTGAAATTGATTTTTTAAAGCCATTTGGATTCGCCAGAAACAACCACCTTTTAACACTTGTGTGAACTCTTACCTAATTATTTTTAGGGCTTTGGGCTAGAAAGCAAATTGCAATATGTTCTTCTAAAAGTATATACTTAACAGAACCATCTGTAATCCCTTCAAAGCAATCTTTGCAAGTCACTACTGGAATCTGTAATGTTATAAATTCTATTAGATCATAGCGTTACAGGGCTGGAAGTAATCTAGAGAACCGACAGATCACAGGCCTCCCCACTGTCTTTAAACCACATCTTAAATAGGCCAGAAAAGAAATGACCACATGTATCAGTTCCTGCTTCCACCTCTCAACCCTTAAAAATATTTTCATGTAGAATGAGATCAAATCCATAAACATTTATGAAAAAGGGAATTGGGGAAGAACTTCCTAATGTTAATATCCATGACTATTTCCCTTCCTATGAACATCGGCAGGAATCACATGTAAATACTCTGTGGCAGGCCCCACGCTTTCTTCTCCCCTTATCACTGGCTTATCAAACAGGGGAGTCACCAGCAGCCAAATCCAGTCCAAGATTCCATGGCAGGAACTGGCAGAAAGAAGAGACAGCCTTTATGACTTTGACATTAAAACAATCGCTTCTTATCACCAGGAACAGATGCATTCCATTGGGCAAATGCTGGGAAGCATTTTTTATAGGCCCTATCCTAAAAAGAAAGTGTGCATTAGAAGTTGTAGTCTCCCCTTCGCTGGCACACTCAGCCCACCCACCCCACTTGTGCTTGTCTTTTCCGCTTCTCTCCTTGCTCAGACCTCACAGGACCTTCTATCTCCCCTCAGCCAAACAGCCAGACAGAAACATTCAACATCCGTTCATTCAGCGCATGTTTTCTGAGCACTTCCCACGTGCCAGACTTTGCACTAAGCACATTCCTGGATATTCTCTCCTTTAATCTTTACAACATGACTCCTGATGTGGGTGCTGTGGTCAGCCTCATTCAGCTGATAAAGGAACTGAGACACAGAGTTACCTGCCCAAAGTCACAATGCTGGTAAAGAGTCGAAGGAGCAGAGATTTGAACCCAGGAAGTCCAACTTCAGTGGCCATGCTCTTAGCGGTTTCCTTATTCAGCCTCCTCGCAGGCATGGGGGGCCCCTCAAGGAGCCTTCTAGTTGTTAATGGCAGAGGTGCTGTGAGAGTGTATGAGGAGAGGGCCTGACCTAGTCTGGGGGGTCAGAAAGAGCTTCTCTGAAGGCAAGACACTTAAATCAGGGCCAGGCAGACAGGAAAGTCGCCAGGGAAAGAGGTACAGGAGGAAAATTTCAGCCCAGAAAATGAATTCATTCATTTGCTCACTCATTCATTCATTCATTCATTTGGGCTTTGACGCTGCTTTCTCAGTGGAATTGCCATCTGCAGCCTGGTCCCCGGAGCAGGAAACAGATGCTGATAGTCACATACTCATTAACTCTATAAATATTTATTGACCCCTAGGCTGTGCCACTGTTAATTTGGGAGCATCAAGACCAGCTGGGGGTGTTTGGCCAATGAATGAGGACCCTTCTGGTTTGTTCATCCTGAAATCTTCACATGAAGGCCACATGGCAGATGAGACCAGCTCTGGACACAGGTCCGTCACTTGATTTGTGGGTTATTTACATCCTCTGCAAGGAAAGAAGGCCAAGCATTGCTGATTCCTGGAGCTGACGTCTAAGCCACTCTCTACTGCTAAGTTCTCAAGCTCATCCGGGAGGACAGGATGGAAGTGATGGTTCAGCCAAGCAGCCCTCCCCTCCAGCCCCGCTGTGATCACCCAGTGTTTGATTTACAGACTTAAAACTCCAGCGGTTTGGGAGGCTTCTGCAGTAATGTATTCTGAGTTGGTCCAGGCAGTGCTTACATGGGTGTGCTCACTACATAAAAATTTGCCAAGCTTTGCACTTATGATTTGTGTATTTTCTATATCTCTCTTCCTCTTCAATTACAAAGTTCACTGAAAACATCAGGCAGTACAGTTTACTTTCTGGTTATTATCATTAGCATTACTGGAAAATATAATATTTGAGCTGGAAGAGACCTCTGAGAGCAGCTAAACAAGCATTTAACAAAGTGTGTTTCATGGAACCCTGTCCCCAAGAGATGTTCTGCAAAGAATAAATGGATATGGGTCAAATAGCCTTGACAAATGCTGGCTACTACTTATTTCAGGCATTCAGAATTTCAGCTCCATAATACAGTTCATCAGTCTTCCCAAATCTCCCCCCACCTCATAAATATTCTCCATAGCAATATCACTTTTTCCACATTCCAGGAAATGGTACAGTATCCACCCAACGGCACAAACTAGAAATCTGGGAGTTGTTTTTGACTCCTCTCTTTCCCTTACTTCTTGCCATTACACTTCCAGAATTGATCTCCAATCTGTACAATCTTGCCCTGCTTTCACTGCCGGTCTCCAGCACCACCGTATCCACAGCACCCCTCCCCTAAAACACCATAGGCCTCCCCACAGCTGCCCCCCTCTACCTCCTGTCTACAGAGCAGCCTGAAGGATCTCTGCAAAATGTAAACATTACTCCCCTGATGAAAATCTTCTATAGCTTTTTGTCTCCCTTAAAATAAAGTCCAATATCCCTAAAAATAGTTGCATATCAATCTGACTTCAGCCTGGACTTTCCCCAATTTCTCCAGCGTTCCATGCTCTCTCACCTAGGGGCATTTGGTCTTTTGGGGGGCGGGGGACCCTGGCCAGTATGAGGATCCAGACCCATTACCTTGGGGTTATAAGGCTGAGTTCTAACTAACTGAGCAACCAGCCAACTTATCTGCCACTCAGGTCTCAGTGCTTCTTGGAGGGCACCCCTGCTGTGCGTTCCCAATAGGCCCTGGCTTACTCAGTGGCTGGGGACCATGTTTCAGACTCTAACTCTAGTGTTGCCTCGTTTAGGAGGCATTCAATAAATGCTTTTTAAATAAATAATAATAATAAATGTAAAATAAGATAAAAACCCTTTGTACACTCAATAAAAATAAATTCAGAATGTCCCAAACAAATTTGACTAGAGAATTTTCTCTCATTTAACCCTACCAAATTGTGCTTTTCAGAATACTTGATGGAAAAGTGGATCAATAATTTTACAGAAGATTCTGAGGCCCAGAGAGGTAAAAGAACTGACCAAAGTCATTTAGCTTGTTAGTTCTTGAAAGAGTGTAATTCGTTCTCAGAAAATAACCTGGAGGAGAGTAGTAAAATTTAACTATTTTAACTCTCCTTGAAGGTGTTTTAAAACTAAGAAATAGCACAGAAATTAGAAATGCTAATTAAGAAAGGAGCCAGGCAAGGACAATGAGAAGCTGGTTTCTTTTCATTTACCCTCTTGCAGTTTTGGAGGCTGGGAAGTCCAAAGTCCATGGAACACATCTAGTGACAGTGTTGGTGGTAGTGACAATGACCCAGGGGTCTCACATGGCAAAAAATGGTGGAGCAGAGACGGAGACTAACCTCTCATGGGCTCTTCTTTTTAAAGGCTTCAGAACCATGCCCATGAGCACCATTTTTAATCCACTCAGCAGGGCAAGGTCCTGCAATCCAATCACCTCTTCAAGGCCCCACCTTTCTTTTTTTTTTCCTTTTTGTCTTTTTTCGTGTCCGGCAATGGACCACAACCCTCAGTGTCACGCCCGTACCAGACCGGGACCGGCAACGGGATCGCAACCCTCGGTGCTGCACCCGCCCCTCGCTCAGCCAGTGAGCGGGAACCGGTCTGTACATGGGATCCGAACCCTCGGTGGGAGCGCCACCGCGCTCCCAAGCGGCGCACTGTAGCAGGGCACCACCGGGCCGGCCCCAAGGCCCCACCTTTCAATTACCATAATAAGATTTCCCACCTCTTAACACTGTCACAATGAAGGTCAAGTTTTGGGGGGACACTCAATCTAAGACACACACTGAAATAGAATTAACTTATTAAAGGGTTAAACAAAAAATAAAAGCAAAATCTATAAGAAAATGCAGGAAAATATTAACTGAATTATCAATGGGAAGAATGTTATAAACTTAAAAACGGTGGAAGAAACCATACAGGGAATGATGTGGCTACCAAAAATTAAAATGTTCACATATCGAAACATCATACAATTAAAGACAAACTACAAGCTAGGGAAGTATTTTCAGTCTATGCTACAGATTCAGTTAATTTTTCAAATATTTATATAAGAGTGTATACAAATCAATAAGAAAAGGATTGAAGGACAAATGTTTGGTAAACATGGGAAAAGTTCAGGTTAACTTCAAATCAAACAAATGCACATTAAGGCTACAAGAACCCATTGTCACCTTTCACATGATAAAAGACTGGGAAAAAAAAAGTTATTATTCCCAATAACCCTACCTAAGGTGAGGCTGTGGTCAAGTACACTCTCTGTTCACGTTGCCCACAGCCTTTCTGAGAAGTCCTTGGCAAGATGTAACAAGAACCTAAAGAACACTCTGAAATCTGGTGACTCCACTCCCAAAAATACCAAGGAAATAACCAGTCATGAACCCAGATGTACACATTGTCTTTATGTAAATCAGCGAAGACTGGAAATTACTGGTGGGTTCACCAGAAAAATACAAAGAAAATTAATTGGAAGATTATAACTGTTCTGGGTAGTGGGCATATCAGGTGTTTTAAATTTTCCTCTTGAAATTTTTCTGCATTTTCAAATTTTTTCAATAATCGTGTGTTGCTTTTATAATCAGAAAATGCAATATAGCTTTTTCAAAATGCCTGGGTACCCTAGCCTGTTGGCTCTGGGACTCCCAGCAAGAGGAGGGCAGCCAATAAACAGACTGAGCCACTAAGGTACTCCAGGCCTACAAGGGCCAAAACCTATTCTTCGTGGCTCTCTTATTCCCTTAAATTCGATTTTCCACATCGAATTTAAACTGCAGCCCCCATCCATTGCTGTGATGGACGGTACCAGAACCAGAACAACCACAGCAGAGCCGAGACAGGCTGCTCTCTTCCCAGCTGTCTTATTCCTATATGTGGCCCAACTGGCGATACAGTCCTTTTCTCTACCTTGTGAACACAGCTGACAATATTCAGCTAGATAGCTAAAAAAGACGAGAGGGTATCATGAGCATAAATCCAGGAAAACATAAATGGTTTGGATAACAGGAAGGCAGAAGAGACATAGTTGCAAGGTTGGTCAGTTATTAAAATTAAAACTCTGAAGAATTAAAATCAATGGCCATTAATGAATAAATTCAAATGTACCTTAAGAAGCACACATGGCATGTGCCATGCATTAGAGCAGGTGATTTTGACCTCTGCAGTGATATCTCTGAGGGAGAGAAAGGTACGTGGGCTAAGAACTAACATTTTGGCATATTAGCATTTAGGCTTTTAAGCTCAGAAAGGGAACTTGCCCCACCTTTTTTACAGCTGTGGCCCTGGGGGAAGGTATTTCCTTTCTCTTATTTAACTATCTGGTGGAGTAGTTTGGAGGGTGAAGTGAGATAATACCAGGAAAGCTCTTAGCACAGTGCTTGGCATGGAGGTAAATCACAATAATACATGAAAGAGAGCTGACTTAATTTGGGTACTGCAGATCTAGGACTAAAACCATTTCTATGAAGATCTAGGGCTAAACTCCCCTCCCCTAACGTATCCCATACACCTCTTTGAGAAGTACTTGTTTCAATATTTCATGTTATTTCCTTAAGGTCAGTAAGGGAGGAATAAAACTTTTCCTCTACTCATGTGAAGTAACTAGGGCTTAGAAATGAAGCTGACAAAAGACAGATTAAGCAAAAGGAAAAAACCATTTATTTACGTGTGTAATGTACATGCATACGGGAATACTCAGTGATGAGTAACTCAAAGGGTTGTTGGAATTTAGGGCTTATCCACCTAACTCAGTAGGGGAGAGGGAGAGGGGAAAAAAGGCAACTATGGGAAAAACTAATGGGTTTCTTTAGGAAAGACAAATGGGTTTTCAGGAGAACAAACAGGAGATTAAAAGGTTGTGATAATGTTTGTCTGTACAGGTATAAGCAGTCTGTCTTCTTCAGGGCCATAAAATTCCCCTAGGGAAGGCATTTATGAGAAGACCTAACCTAAAGAGGGAATTTATGGCAGCCTCATGACCCAGAAGTTACTGGATTAAGTCAGATAAGGGACTGTCTGAGAGAGAAGACTTCTTTCTGCATGTATTCATTTTCAACTGCCTTCAGCTCAAAATAATCCTGACTGATGTCAGAGTGGCATATTTTGGGGGTGGCATAACCTGATCTTCTTTAGATTCAATAAGTATGAAAAATGGGGAAAAAGATAAAGATACCGGTAATATAACATAAATGAGATAATATAAAGAAAAGTGTAAGTTATTATACAAACTACAAGGATCACTATTATATAAATGCTAACCTTAATTAAATGACAAAATCTCAACATTTATAAGGATGTCACTGGAGAAATCACCCACCTTTAAAATACAGCATTTGACAACATTCCTAATATCTTTCTTAATCAACTGCCTTTCCTAGATTACTTACACGTATGTTTAAAAATCACTGAGTCCAAGAGCTTAATCTTTAAAAATCTCTGAGTTTTTTGTACCATCACTTTCTCCAACAAAATGTTTTAATATTTTAGCAGATTAAATTTGAGGCTCTCTTCCTTTTTCCAAAATTCTCAGCCCAACCCCTAAATCCCCAGTTTCCAAAGTTTTTCTGATTAATCACAATAGATAATTTGGAAGTCACTTGGGTCTTTTCCTGAACAACTCCCTGGTTCTGTCTTCACAAGAAGAAAGAACAGTAAGTTACTAGAAAAACCCTAAAAAATATTTTGAATAAAGTGCTTTATTTTGAATAAGTGCAGGAAATCTAGCAAAGTTTTCTCCAAAAGAAAATTCTTTATTTAAAAAAAGCCCCCAAATATCCTTAGAAATGATTCAATGATGCTGATATTCCAAAGGGCTTATTCATTCACTCTATTTCATATTTCAGTTTCAGGGCGTTACTCCTATCTAATATGTAAAACTCCAAGGTTCAGCCCAAGTCCTCAGCTGAAACCCCCTCCCTTAAGGAATACAACTTCATGTTTTCATTGGCATTTTTTTTTTTTTTTTAATGTGCAAAGTTCTTAAGGGTGAGTAATACTTAAATACTTAAATATTTAAAATTATAAATATTTAAAGCTTCGAAAGATCACCAATGTTTTGCACTTTCCCAAGCAGTTCTTGAAAAGAAATATTCCGGCCCATCGTGGAGGGTTCAGAAAAAATAAGTAATGTGTGGGTGACTGAAACTGCTGAAAAACTCCCAGAATAGGGTTTATAGCACACGGATTCCCTGAGTGGCATCCACAGTCACTGAGGGAGGTGGGGGAGTCCTGCTGAGGTCACCTGCTGAGGTCACCTGCTGACTCAATCTCTAATCAGTAGAGACCTAGGGGTTGAAGATCCGCATTTCTGGGGCAGGGGCTCCTAATGATGAAACCAAGCGACAGGTGGTGCCTGCTTGTCCCCCGAGAGGGACAGGCACGCGCGGGACTCGATTTCTCCCGCCATTTACCCGCAGCCCGGCCGTCGGGCAGGGGCTGTCCCCACCCACACGAACCCGAAGCTCTCCGGAGCCCCCGCGGCTGCCAACTTCTGAATTTTTTTTTTTTTAATTGGCGGAGGCGGGTACAGGAATCGAACCCTCGACCTGGTGTTCTGAGCACCGCACTCTAACCCACTGCGCTCACCGCCCGCCCCGTGTGACTTGCAGCCAGCGAGGCGCTACCCACAATGCATTGGTAAAACTGAAATGCAAAAAAGCTTGGTGATGAACATAATTCTTACAAACGCACTTAAGAGAAGAACGATTTTATTCTCTTTTTAGTGTATGTAATCGGAAATTGTTACATGTTTTATTTGCCATGGTTGTGACATAGGCTTTCAAAACTCTCCTTACTTAGAAGAGAGTGCAATTTCGAACTATAAATAAGTAGAGCTTCAGCTATGAGTACAGTTGGTCCGAGCGTTGTGGGTTATTGTTAAGTTGATTTAACATTGTCTCCCCCCACAACCACACTTGACTAGCTTAGCATTTTGCTCCAAATGGACTAATTGGCTATGTTTATGTAAGTTAATCAACATACATATCAGAGTAATTTGGCTGATAATTTGAATAGAAGGCTTTCGAAATGGACTAACTGGTCATGTTTATGTAAACTAATCAACATGCGTATCAGAGTAATTTTTAGTTGATAATTTGAATAGACTTTCAAAACAGACTATTTGGTTATAAACATTTTTTTTCCCAGTTAACTTTCCAGCAGCATTTATGTATCAACTTCAAAATGCCTGGAAAAGAAACTTCTGTGAAAGGAAAATTTTGTTTTAATTATCTTTTAACTTATTAAAGAATATTGGGTTTTTTTAACATCTCATAGTCAAGATTTTAAATTTGTGGTTTAAATAGCAATGCCTTTTTCATTGTAAGTCAGGAGAAAGGAGGGAAAAACAAATTGAAAAGGCCTCCTTTCAAATATACATATAGCACAATTTCATACACCTATGTGTACACATCGATACGTGTGTGCGTTTGTATATGGATAGAAAAAATCTGAAAGATAATATACCGAATTATTAACGGTGTTTTCATAACTCTGGGGAGTGGCATTTCAGAGAAGGGCATTTAAAGAAAGTTTCTGAATAAAAAGATATATAAAAAGCTGTTGCAGTAAATTCAATTGTGTAAGTGTCTGGGAATGAATAGATAACGCACATTTTTTGCATTAGCTTGTTTATTTGTTTCACATGTAAAGTATATAGGTTCACAGACCAGGATCAATATCCAATTTACGACCAAGTAGGAAAGGAAGTGTCCCCCAGTTTCTGCTCTGTGGCAGGGTTTCCTGGCTTATGTTCACTTAGCCTTTCTGTCTGCAGTTGTCAGCCAGATGTTGCCATCTCTTCAGTTCAGTTACTACAACTGATTAGAGTTTCCACTCAGATTCAATCAACAGAGTCCAACGCACTAGCTTTCTTCATTAACAAATACGTTTGGCTGTATCGTTGAGAAATATGCAAATTTGCTTTAAAAATTTTTTTTTTAATTGGAAGGAGGGCTCTAACTTTACTAAATCTTGGTAGATGAAAAGGGCATTATTTGTTAATAAGGACCATTCTTAGCCGGTAGGCACTCACAGGCTGCTGAAAATTCGTTGAAAACAGGTGGTTAGTGTCAGTCAGCCTTGCTGAGCTATTAATACTGAAGTTAAATCCTGACTTTAAAAACATTGAGGTACTAAATCACCAAATTCTAAAGTGGCTGGTATTCTGGAAATGTTAGAGTACCAAAATCTTGTCAAATATTATAAACATGAGAGCCACTTCAATATCTGTTTCAGGGGCCGGCCCGGTGGCGCACTGCTACAGTGCGCCGCTTGAGAGCGCGGTGGTGCTCCCGCCAAGGGTTCGGATCCCACATACAGACAGGTTCCCGCTCACTGGCTGAGTGAGGTGCGGGTGCCCACTCACTGGCTGAGTGAGGTGCGGGTGCCCACTCACTGGCTGAGTGAGGTGCGGGTGCGACACTGAGGGTGGTGCTCCCGCCGAGGGTTCGGATCCCACATACAGACAGGTTCCCACTCACTGGCTGAGTGAGGTGCGGGTGCCCACTCACTGGCTGAGTGAGGTGCGGGTGCGACACTGAGGGTTGCGATCCCATTGCTGGTCCCGGTCCGGTACGGGCGTGACACTGAGGGTTGCGATCCATTGCCGACAAAAAAAAAGGAAAAAAAAAAAAAATCTGTTTCAGATGATAAAAAAAATCTACGAGATGAGATCCATTGTGAAGGAGATGGACTAGAGCTAAGATTTTGTGTATGTAATTTCAATCCATGACTCAAGCCTAATAGTGACAAAGATTAAGATCACATTTTAGTGTCAAATAATTTTTTCACAAAAATATCTATACCATAGACAAATGTAGCATCCTTACAAAATAATAAAAGGTTTTTTTTTTAATCATGTACTTGTAGAGAGAGAGAGAGAGATCTTGTTGAAAAGTGTTATCGTCAACCTTGTTATTTCAGGGAATTAGGCCATGATCCTGCCTCCCTGTATTCATTATTCATGCCCTTGTGTAATCCCCTCTCCTTGACTGTGGCCTGAATTTATTGACTCATTTCTAAAGAATAAGATAAGGCAAAGGTAAAGTCTCTCTCTCCTTTGCTCTGGGGGAAGCCACTGCCACGTAGTGAACAGCCCTACAGCGAGGCAAGAACTATATTTGCAGCCCACAGCCAGGGAGGCCCTGAGCCTGCCAGCAGGCGTGTGTGAGCCTGACAGCGGATGGTTCCCCAGCAGAGCCTTGAGATGACCACAGTCCCAGCCAACAATTTCATTTCAGACTTGTGAGAGATCCTGAGCCCCAGCACCCAGCTAACTGTCTGGATTCCTGACCCACAGCTATTGGCAGAAAACAAATGTCTGTTGTCCTAAGTTGCTAAGTGTTGGGTTAATTTGTCATGTAGCTCTCGATAACGAATACATGCATCTTACCAAGAAGTGCTGCCATTGCTTCAGCATATTTGGAACCCTTCTGTTTTGAAAGTCTCCTTCAGAGTCAAAATGTGATCTGCACAAGAAAACGGGCCGTGTTACTTTAATCACACCTCTTTGTTGCCAAGAATGTGCTTCCCAACGTGTTCTAACTGCAGGGGCCAAAAGGAAAACTTCATCCCTAAAGGCTCATTAATAAAAATCACTGACAAATTTAGATCAATAAGAAGAAAAGGCATAACAAATTTGATTATTTAACATGCTAGGAGAGGGCAAAGCACAGGGAAATCACAAAGGAGTAATGTCCCAATTTCCCACGGGGTACAGAGCTTATATCCCCATCTTCATAGGGAAAGGGGAGATGGGGATATAGGAGTAAATGATTTTTAGGGGGATGCAAGGGCCTGGAGAACATTCAATGGCCTGGGACAAAGTCTATTTGGCCCACAGAGTAGACAGTGACTGGTGAGTGATTTTCTTTAAAATACTGAATGCGACCAAAATAGAAGACACTGGTGTGTGACAAAAGTTAGTCCAGGTGTGTTGACAGACTCCAGTCTTCCTTCCTGTGATGTGAGTTAGTTAATGAAAACGCAGAGAAAGGACCAGAGGTGATTGTCTTCTTCTTTGGTGGCTCGAGGCTTTAGGCAGATAAAGCAATAGCTTCATCCCGTGCTTTGGAGGGTGACAGAGAATTAAGATAGGAGGTGGAGGAGGTCACAGAGACCTTGAGGTTGCCTCTTTATCCCAGCATGTCAAAGCACCATATTTTTGGGATAACAGATTTTTGCACCCCAACATCATCGTATTGTACATCCTTGACCTTGATGGACTTTGGGCTGTTTCAAAAAGCAAAGCTACCCTTCAAAAGAAAAAGAGTCACTGCCACAAAAGATACTAAAAAAAGAACATGCCTTGGCTTCTAAAGATAATCTTGCTTGGTTTTCAAATATATTTTGACCAATGGCTACATCATTGGAATAATCCTTCCAAGGTGATTATTTCAAAAGGGATAACACTTACTTTGGATATTTAATGCACTGATTAGTCAGTGAATGAGCTGTGCTTATTTAGTATGTAACAAACATATGATACTTCCTACTAATGACAACTATGCAGTAGGTGCTATTATTATCCCTGTTTTATAGATGAGGAAACTGAGGCAGAGAGAGGACTTGCTCAAGGGCACACGGTGAGTAAATGGCCCTGCGGGATTCTAATCCAGGCAGTCTGGCTTCTGCAACTTTGTGCTTTATGACAAAGCTACCCAGCTTCTGGGCTTGCTAGCTTTGTTTGCTAATCATATCCCAGGATAACAAGTTCAAGGCAGTAACAGAGAGTTAGCTCCTTAATGTTCACTATAATAAAACTTCACCTCCACTCAGATAATATTTCAAAGTGAAGGGTTTAGAAATGTGTGAAATTACAAATGGATGTTTGTTCGTACATGCTCCTGGAAGAGAAGGGAAAATTAATCAGAGTGACTGTCTTGGGTCAAATCTAGGAATGTACACGCTCAGAGGAGCCAGGTAAGATTGTGGTCTTCATGTAAGGCCTGATGACTTTTTTTTTTTTTTAAACTAGTAACATATCAGACTTTGACTAGAACTTTGCACTCATTTGGCTAACCTGCTGCTGATGTGCCTGACAGCAGTGCTGTCGAAGCTCATGCCAGATTCAATATCTGGCTTCTGGGAAGAGGCCTTTATGGCAGCCACTGACTTTGGAACCCTCTCAGAGACCTCAAAAGAACGCCTGGGCAACTTCAGAGCATTCCTTTACTGATAAACCTCCCCCTTTGATTTTCTTTGGTCTGGAGGGGTCCAGCCGAGTGTATCACCTCTGGCTCTAACCATGAGACAGCTCCTTGTGGACCCACAGTCTGCTCCTCCTTTCTGGGAACCACAAAGGACCCTTATTCATATCTTTTTTTGTATGTTGCCACTTAACATGTCCTTTGCTATTTTCTAATAATTTGTTAACGTGTCTTACTTCCCAGGTGGAGTATAATTGCTTTAGTGGTGGGTATTCAATAGTATTCGTTTCATAGCCTCACAATGCCTTGTACAGAGGAGTTGCTTATCTTAAAAACACTTGTGGATGGAAGAATGGTTTCCAGTTCCAAGGGCCCATGTTATCAACGATAAGCAACATCTAGGTTGGCTTCAGAAATCAGAGAGCCCCAGAAGATGCTCAATCTCTTATCTTCAAGCTGCTGCAGCCAACCTTTGAAGATTCCAAACTGCTAGGAATACTATGAAACTCAGCAGGCCTGAGGATTGGTAGTGAACCTGACTACCAAGCATGACTTCTCAGACTACTAGTTATTGTACACTATTATTTTAAAAGGGTTATTTGTTTGTACACACTTGTGCATTATTTAACAATATAAACAATTGCACTCAGGGACTTTTTTTATTCCAATGCACACCTTTTAATCCCTGAGAACCTGAATTCAATCAGGATTCCAAGTATCCGTGTCCTTACCCTCGGGCTCTCCTCCTCCCCGTCCTGTTATTTCCATGGAGGCATAAACACCAGTCTTTTTAACAAGAAGATTGTCAACAAATATTTACTGGCTGCTGCTATTGGCGAGCACTCTAGCAAGGAATACACAAGAGAAACCACCTCTGTCCTCAAATAGCCAAGTAAATAATGTGACTTTCCTGCCACTGTGTTTCTCTCCAAAGTACCAAAAGGTAACAGCAAGGTATGATGTAAAATCATGTTGAAAAAAATAATTTTCTTCGGAACAATGTACAGAAGATGAGATAAAATGGTGAGATGATAAATTGATTTAAGGAATTAAAAATATCCTTTTCCTGTGACATTTTATGGCACATAATAATACATAGAATGGGCCAAGTCCGTGGCACACTCAGGAGGGTGTGGCGCTGGGAGCGCGGTAGCGCTCCCGCCGCAAGTTCGGATCCTATATAGGGATGACCGGTGTGCTCACAGCGCTCACTGGCTGTAATAATAATAATAATAATAATAATAATAATAATACATGGAATTATCTATTTTAATTTTCCCCTAACAGTACAAATGAAGAACTTCAGATTAGAGAGGTTGACTACTCACCCAAAGACACACAGCTGGAAGTGACCCAACCAGGATTCAACTCAGATTTTCTGATGCAAAGGCCAATGTCTCATCCCCAAATTTTGATGGATATATAGAAATATACATTCAACCTGAGGAATTTTCAAGGAAAGAGAAAAAAAGCATGGTTTAAAGAGCTTTTATGGCAGCATGGTTAAAAAAAAATTATAAGTACAATCTAATTTATAGGATAAGTTATTCAGTTTGTAAAAATGACTAAAGAAAAAAAACATTTGCAGAAAATTATAATAGTATATATTCAATAATGAATGTTATGGTCAAAATATATTTCTAAGAACACATGCAGTTTTTGGCTGAGAAGTGCTGATAGGGAATCCATGCACTGGTTTGTGCTGGTCTCAGGCTCAGCAGGGTGTGCTCAGGGCTGGGAAGGGAAAGTGGAGGAGGTGGGGAAGGTAGAGGGACCCATATAGGGAGCACTGGTCTCTGTAAGGCCACACACAGTCACTTCACCATGAGGTAGAGAGAGTTGATTTTAAAGCAGTCCCTGCTTTAGCATTGCTTCCCTTGGAATAATGTGTCATTTCCATTTCCTCTTCCGGGAGAGTAATAAACAGGACAACCCAGTCAGGGATGAGGCCACATGCCTGTAGCTTCCTGGGCATAGTAGATAGCCAACAAATATTCTTAACTCAATGAAAAATAGGTACTGTCAGGATCCAGTGATTTATCTGCAGGTGTCTTGGTCTAAATGTCGCATATGTAGATAGATACAGGAGAAAAGTCCTGAGTGCCTAGGGAAGGTTGATAGGTTAAAACCAAAAGCCTGTTGCCACCTTGATATGGACTGAACGTTTATGCTGCCCCCAAATTCATATGTTGAAACCCTCATCCCCAATGTGATGGTACTTGGAGGTGGGGCCTTTGGGAAGTAATTAGGTCATGAGAGTGGGGCCCTCATGAACGGGATTGGTGCCCTTATAAAAAGAGACATGAAGGAGATCATCTCTCTGCCATGTGAGGGCAAAATGAGAAGGCTGCTCTCTGGAAACCAGAAACAGGGGACTTACCAAGCAACCAAATTTGTCAGCACCTTGAACTTAGACTTCCCAGTCTCCAGAACTGTGAGAAATAAATGTTTGTTGTCTAAGCTGCCCAGTGGATGGTTATTTTTTATAATGACTCAGACACACTTCATTAGATTCCATTTCTACCAATTATTAACACTGTGACCATGCCCAAGTTAGTCTTTTGAGGCTCAGTTTCCTCATTATTGAAATGGGTGTAATAATCATACTACCTCACGGAATGATTAAGAGTGTAAACAACTGTGCTTAGCATGTCCCTGATCATCAGAAGCTCAATGAGTGCTATTTAACTACTACAGTTATAATTATTATTAGCTGCTCTTTATTTCATAGACATGATATTATCTATATTGTATAGATGAAAATTGTTTTGATATAAATGAAATGCTTTTTTTCCTTTTTTGTCTTTTTTCGTGACTGGTAACAGGATCGCAACCCACGGTGTTGCACCCGCACCACGCTCAACCAGTGAGCAGACCAGTCTCTATATGGGATCCGAACCCTCGGCGGGAGCACCGCCACGCTCCCAAGCGCCGCACTCTACCGAGTGCGCTACTGGGCCGGCCCATGAAATGCTTTTTTTTCCTCTTTTTTTTATTGAATTATAATTGATTATACATATTTCGGGGGTTCAATGTTGATGTATGTTGGTCAAATCAATATTATTAGCATATATATTATTACAAATTGTACTTATTCTTTATGCCCCTTGTCCAATCTCTCCCCCCACCTCTGATAACCCTAGATTTCTTCTCTCCTTCTGAAATAGTGGTTACTCTGTTGATTCGTTGCCTAGATGATCTGTCCAGTGCTGAGAGAGGTGTGTTCAGGTCCCCACTATTATCATGGAGTAGATGCTTCTTCTGTCACTCTGGAATGGGCTCTGTGGAAAGAGACATCCTCTTCTTTTCTTTGGTCTCCACTGGTGACTCTCCTTGTGTCAATGCGTTCAAGTGGCAGGCAGGCCATCTGCACGGTGGTTGTGGCATCTAGCCACTTTTGCAGCAGCCGTGGCTATTGTAGTGGCTGTGGTGGGCAACCCACATGGAAGTGGTGTTTTTGGTGTACTACTTGCCTGCAGGAGGAGGGGTCGGTCCCCAGCTCCATCTGTTTTACATTCTAAGATGATGGTGCAGAGCAGTTGGGTGGGAGGGGGAGAAGGAAAGGAGGAAGGAAATAGCGTGGAAGGAGGAAGTGGCGGTGGTATTGAGGCCTATGGTAACCCCCTCATACCTGCAGGGGAGACCAGGGGACTTCCAGTGGTGGCTTGGTCATTGCTGAGCTGAATGAAGATGTCAGGGGTCTGTGTGTGGCCGAAGCCCTCAGCCCTCCACCGCCCTGGCTGGGAAGACCAGGAGGCTTCCAGCAGTGGTTTGGTGGTCATCACTGGGCTGGTTGCTGATGTTGGGGGGCTGTGGCCAAGGCCCGAGGCCCCCCACTGTCCTGGTTTGGGAGCCTAGGGTGCTTCCTGTGGTGGCTTGGTGGTCATCGCTGGACTGGTTGCGGGTGTCAGGGGGCATGCCTGAGGCTCCCTCCCTGGCTTAGGGGCCCAGGGAGCTTCCGATCCTTCTAGATGTTATAGGTGTTCTTTGGTGAAGTGAGACCTTTACTAGTTAATATCAAACTTTATCTCTGGTCTTTAGGTATTTTGTTTTTTCTTTTAGTTCTGTGTTGGATTATTTGCTGTTTCTACCTCTTAAACTCTGCACTGGAACTAATTTGTTGTCCTTTGCTTACTTCTAAAATGGGGGAACTTCCTGTGGGGACCAGTGCTTGAGCCCTGTAGTGGAGCTAAATTGCTGCTTTGCTGCTGATTACCTGGGGAAGGCTTTTTGTGCAGCTCAGGTTTTAATGGTCGACTTTATAGGTACTTCTGGGTCTCATGAGATCCTGTGCACCTGGTGTGTAGAAACTCTGGTCTGGGCTTGAGTCTTTTCAGCAAATTGCTCCCCCTGCAGTTCTATATTCCTGATCAGTCTACACAGAGTGAGCCTGTGCTGACTGGGGGGCAGGTCAACTGTCCTTGCTGTGCCCCAGTGTTCCCCTGGTGGGCCCATCTTCCCCATCACCCATGCTGCAAACACTTCTCAAGGAATGGGCCATGTGCTGGTCCTTTGCAATGACTCACCGGCCTCTGAGTGGCTCTTTTTTCAGTTGTTGTGGCTCCTACTAAGTGGGTCCATGGGAACCCTATTAATGGCCCTGCTGGCCTGGGGGCCACCAAGGCCCTCTTCTCCCCTGCCGTCTCCAAGCAACCTCATAAGAAAGGCACAGCTGCTGCTTTTGCCAGCTCCTGCTCTGTGCGCTCACCAGGGCCAGCCTTAAGGTGGCCGGGGCTCGAAAGGGTCAGAGCCGTCCTTTCTTTCTCTCATTGTGGCTTCTCCCACCTTCACGCACTCCCTAGGTCTCTCCTCCTCTTCCCCTGAGCTCTAGTGGTCCCAGCTTGGCTGTCCTTGCTTTTTAATAGTTATAAATTGGTTGATTTGTGGGAGAGAGGGATGCTGGGGACCATCTATTCCACCATCTTGACCAGAAGCCTAAACAAAATGCTTTCAAACAATATTATTTGACTCTGCTTGTGATGATATTAGGGACAGATAAGGAATTTCTAACAAACCAACAGCCCAAGGCTCCAGGCCAGGCAGCCTTTGACCTCTGCCTGCTCTTGAATTATCAGGTTTATTCTTGTGTCAGTTCCTCCAGCCCTGGCCAGTCTTGGCGTCTCATCTACCTTCCTGCACCAGCTCCGGGCACCCCACATGTCTACCTGTCTTGCCTGGGACTAGCACCTAATCTCATGGTCCCACCTTTCAGTCCTGAGCCCACCTGGTAAATGAGTGAGCAGTAAACGACTGTTCTTGGAACTCTGTTTCTACATAGATTTTTTTTACACAGGGCAATAAAGGGTCAAGCAGAAACTTCCTATCACTGACAGCCCTTGAACAAGGTAGTTTTCGAGCTGGCTTGGAAGCCTAATGGAGAAAGATGCCTATGTCGTGTGGCCAAGCCAAGTGTCAGGGCTGCGGCCACCGCGACACTGGTTCCAGTTCCCACGTGCTGGGCCCTCACGGGGGTGCGGGCTCAGGCTCACCAGGGCCTGTGAGGGGCCGTCCCGTCTCACAAAGGAGGAAAGTGAGACCAAGAGAGGAGAACTGGCTTGGTCACAGTGAGTGACGGCAGGATGGGGACCAAAGCCAGACCCCAGAAACCAGGCGCGGGCCACCCCCGCTGGGCCACACCAGAAGAGCTGCTGTGCCCAAGCAAAGAGGCGACAGGGTTGGGTGGAGAGAAAGGAACAAGCACAGAGGACAAAGCAGGAAGATGTGCAAAAGGAAAGAAGGCCCTGCCGGCCACCTGCCAAGTGCTGACACACAAAGCCCTCCTGCCGCTGGCTGTGGCGACCGTGGGGTGTCTCCTCCTCTGGGGCGACACGCCGGGCGACAGACAGCGAGGCCACCTGTCCCGCGTCCCCGACCCTCAGCACCCTCACCTGGGGACAATGAGGGCTGCCTTCAAACACCAAGCTCCCCCAAGAGGAGGGCTTGGTAACTGGGAAGCAACACGGGGAAAATGCTTAAATCTGATTTTAACCTTTTTTTCAAGTTGGAAAGCTTTGCAGAAGTGACATGTGAAGGCCCATGACACTGTGGTTGCTTAGACAAAGTCCCTTTTCAGGGTCATTTCGGGTTTGGGAATCCCACTGAGATCAGGCCTAGGTGTGGATGTGGTGTTGCTGCCCCATGGGGGAATTTGTTTGCTCTGCTGCTTTTATTCTAATGAGCTGAGCTGCTGCAATGGAGGAATGACATTTCCTGTTGTCACATCAACAGCACGTGCACACTATGTTGTACTGGAATCATATGCACAAAGAAAAAACACTATCCCAATACATAAAGCTTTTGATGTTCAGTTTCCTTTGCTCTTATTCCCATGTAATTAATTCTCCCACAGTTGTGAGCACAGTGTGATTTTATTTTGTCTTCTCATTGAACTTTACATGTAAGGATTTTCCTTTGTGCTGCACAGTCTTAATTGTCAACTTTAAATCTGCATGATTTAGGACCAGCCCGTGGCTCACTCGGGAGAGTGTGGTGCTGATAACACCAAGGCCACGGGTTTGGATCCCATATAGGGATGGCCGGTTTGCTCACTGGGTGAGCGTGGTGCTGACAACACCAAGGCAAGGGTTAAGACCCCCTTACCGGTCATCTTTAAAAGTGGAAAAAAAAAATCTGCATAACTTTTCATTACTCAAATAGCTGTGTAAAAATGTACTTCATATGTTTTCTATTGTTGGATATTTAATCTGGGGGACTACGGATTTTAATGGGGGGCAGGGGTAATTTTGGAGGCGGGGACCTCTGCTTTCCAAGGGCAGCTGCAGGTGGAATAGAGAAAGTAGAAAAAGGTGGGGAAAGAATGAAGAGAGGACACACTTGTCCTGTTTCTGCAGTTAGCCAGGTCTATTCCTCAGATTTATGTTGGATTTTCTTAGCTTGGGGCCTGGGTCCATGGGGTCCATGGACACCACCCAGAAATCGTACACAGAATGTGAATGTGTGAAATCTGTGGACGTGGTGCATAATGTTCATCAGAATCCCAAAGGCTTTAATGATTTTTTAAAGATTTTAAGAACTGCTGGTTTTGAGAGTCAAACTTCAAAGGGCCAAGACCCTATACTCACTAAGCTTCTGCCATCCCAAAGACACATCTGTTAGAGGGCATTTGGGAATCACACACTGGTGTGTGACGTGGGGGCCACTTCTCGGGAGAGATGTAATCTCAGGCACCTTTAGGGAACCAAGTAAGAAACGGCTTGATCCGGTTTGGCTGGATCGTGGGCTGCAGAAAGGTGTGGTATGAAATAAAGAGGGAAAGGAAGGGGTGGGGGGCAGATGGTTTTGAGATGAATCATTTAAAAACAAAATCCTCATGAATAAATCTGCTACCTTCCTTGGTTCACCTGTACCTTGATCACCTCCTGGGTGACTCATGTGGCCAAACATACATGACTCTTTTCCTGGTGTCAGTCAAAGCTCTGAGGACCTGTCCAAGTTCCCCAGCCCTGACAGCCTATTAGGGCTGGGTGTGTGGCCACCTCCCTTTCCTCCCAAGGTTGGCCCTGAACTGGGTTTCTTCCTTTCTTGCTAACGCAGATCTCAGCGATTACTCACCTGAAAAAGCATGGTAAGCAAAATACAGCGTCAAAGTGAGGGAATTTGAACCAGTCTGGCCCCGAGCACAGCTGAACACTCCCGGTTTTACAAATTGGGCATTAAGTTAAATCCCTGAAAGGGATTTTAATTTTCTTTTAATTTTAATTTTCTTAACCATTTTGACATCTTCCAAGTATATACCACATAGGGCCGAGCAACAAGCAGTGCCTCAATAAATGTTTGCACAATGACTAAACCAATAAAGCACCTGAATTCCATTAGAGTTCTTTTTTAATTTCCAGTTTTTTACTCATTACTAAATAAGAGATCAAGTTTTAAACAGCTTTATTGAGGTATAATTTTAGTGCTCTAAAGTTCAATGATTTTGAGTAAATTTCCAGAGTTGTATAACCACAACCACAATCCAGTTTTAGAACATTTCTATCACCCCCCAAAAATGTCTCATACAAGTACATTTTTAAAAGAAAGAAAACTGTCTGGCCCTCTATCCCCATAGCACGAATGTTGTCTTTTTTTTTTTTTTTTTTCCATATTCCTTTGTGATCTTTGCCCAAAGGCAACATTTTTTGTTCTTTTTCTGTTGTTTACAGTTATAGTCTTCTTGTGCATTTTAGAAGAGGAATCTGTTTATATTCCTGCACAGATATTTGTAAAGGGAGAAATCATATTACAGAACTGCTTAACAGAGCTGGCTGAAAATGCTTTTGTCCACAAGAAGGTCCCCTTTTTACCATGTCACCTCCCATCCCTGCCAATGGGCAGCTCCCCTTGCAATCACCTGAGAGAGAGCAGCGTGGACACAGGCCTTTCGGCTCGGGCTGGCTGGAGAGAAGGGGTCCTGGGCAGGGGGTGGGGGACAGACAGCAGAGACGAGTCTGTGGAGGACAGGAGCCAGAGAGATTAGGGAATTTTTATGTCATCTGAAGGCAGCATCTCCTGGATGTGGTTTCAGGACCTCGATCTCAGCATCTGTTAAATTCCTGTTCAATTGTCAACCACAGTCATTGGAAAGTCACTTTCATGGGTCTTGTGAAATCCAAGAACCACTTTAATGGTTATTTACACAATTTTTTCTTTCAATAAATTTTTTAACATAGATACTTCTTTTTAATTGTTTTGTCTTCATTGAGGTATAATTTGTGTAAATAAAATGTGCCCATTTAAATCATGGTTGACAAGTTTTGACAAATGTATGTGTACATGACACCACAATCAAGAACATTTCCATCTCCCCAAAAAAGTCCCTGCACGCCCCTTTGAAGTCGGTGCCCCGTCCTCGGCCCCAATCCCAGGCAACCACAGATCTGCTTCCTATTATCATAGGTCAGTTTCCCTTTTCTAGAATTTCATATAAATGTACTCATACACTGAGTACATCATTGTATCTGGCTTCTTGTGTTCATTATGATTCTCGAGATTCATTCATGTTGTTGTCTCTGCCAGAACGTTGTTCCTTTTATTCCTGAGTAATATTCCATAAATACAGTTACTTTTAAAGAAAACTTTATATTTCTACAAAATTAGAAAATCAATACCAATTGCCAGAAATAAAAGGAAATCATAAATATGGATACTGTTGAAAACAAAGAAATGTTATTAAATTCTAGCGAGAACCCTGACTAATACATATTGTTTTGGCAAAAGGCAAAAAATGCTTTAAAAAATGCTTAGCAAGGGCTGGCCCGCGGCTCACTTGGGAGGGTGCAGTGCTGACAACACCAAGGCCACGGGTTCGGATCCCCTTACCAGTCATCTTTAAAAAAAAAAAGAAAAAAAAAATGCTTAGTAAATGGGAGGTGTTAACAACATATGATCATCAAACTAAGATTTTTCTTCCTTTATGTAATCAGAAGGATTGAAGGAGAGTCAGAAAGGAAAAACTTTCTCATTATATGAGTTAATGTTACTCAATGATAAGTCCACATCTGTGCCACTTAAAATTTCTCGTACCCCACCAGTGATCCAGGGATTCATATTCGTGCTTTAGGTACATTCTTTCTAGCAGTGTGTTGAGATGCATGTAACAGGAAACCCAAATGACAGCGGCTTAAACCCATGCAGACTTATTGTCCTCATGTCACAGCAGTGTGGAGATAGGCAGCGTCCAGAACTGGAGAAATGCCTCACCGTGTCATCAACGCCCAACATCCTTTCTCTTTCTCTTAGGCCATACTTTGTGAGGGCTTCTGTTCTCCTGGCCTCAGGATGGCTCTTGCAGCTCCAGACGCCAAACCCCATTTCAGGCAAGAAGAAGGGATGGGAGTGTGTCTTTTTTTCTTCTTTCTGCCGCTTTTAAAAATTGCTTCACCTTAATTTTAGTGGAGTTAGAGAAGGAATTCAGGCCCTTGCATGGGTTTAGTCTACCATGTTAAACAGAAGTTGGTTACTTACATTTTAATAAGAGATGTCTGAGACCAGAAAGGCTTTCGATCCAAACAAAGGAAGGACCTGAGACACATGGGAGAGTTGAAACTCTAGGTTTAGACTGGCCAGTCTTCCAGGAAACCCCAGCTAGTCTACTTCGACAAGTGTTCTAATCACTGCCTGAGAGATTACGGGATAGGGACTGTGTCTTCTCTCTCCTTCAATCTCTGTCCAGAAGGCTCAGCCCTTCTCTTCTCCAAGCCCAGATCCCAGAACTATTATAATTTTCATTCCAATTACTTATAAAAAACTTCATGTTACAAGCTGTGGCGGTTAATTTTAGGTGTCAACTTGACTAGATTAAGGAATATATAAACCTGCTAAAGTGTGTTTTATTTGGGGGCATGTCCACGAGGGTGTCTCCAGAAGAGATTAGCATGTGAGCCTTAGTGGACTGGGTGGGAAAGACCCTCCCTCTATATGGGCAGCACCCTCCAATCCACTGGGGGCCCAGAGAGAACAAAAACAGAGGAAAAAGCAAATCTCTTGCTCTATCCACTGGAGCTGGGATACCCTCTGCTCTCCTGTCTGTGGACATCCAAACTCGAGACTCTTCCACCTTTGGGTTCCAGGACTTAACACCAGCAGCACCCCCGGGGTCTCAGGCCTTTGGCCTTGAACTGAGAATCACACCGTCAGCTTCCCTGGTCCTGAAGCTTCTGGACTTGGACTGAGCCACACTATCAGCATCCAGTTTGCAGACGGCTATCACAGAACTCCTCAGCCTTCACCACTGTGTGAACCTACCCTACTAAGTCCCCTCTCATATATCAATATACATATCCTGTTGGTTCTGTCTCTCTGGAGAACCTAATACACTAGCCAAGCTCGATGCATATAAAGTTGGCAAATGTTATGCCTTAGGAAGTAGTGTTTCCTAAGCATTCAAGTTAATCATAATCTTGAAGACACATTTTCTTCTGTCAATTGAAACCTTCAATTTACTTTATCATTTAGTATTTTAAAACACAAATGATGTTAAATGGGAAATTTAAGACATGACAGGTGAAGATAATAACAACTAAGATTTATTGATCACTTTCTAATCCTTTTCATTCCTTTTTTTCTGGTTAATATGGGATTTCCTACCTGGAATTTGGCAAGGGTGTTTATATCTATCTAATCCTTAAGTGGGATTTGGCCTCCAATAACAAAACCATTGGAAAAAGACCGTTTTCAGCTTTTTATGGCAACTTCTATGGATCAGCAGCAGTCTGTCTGAAAGGTGAAGGGTACGGTCATATTAAACTTGGCATAACTATCTGACTTATAACAACTATTAGGGATTATTAGGAAAAGCAAAAAAAGTCCAGAAAATAATTAGGGTAAACACTATATGTTCTTGGGTGAGCAGTTCTCTAGCAAAAGCTCTGGATAGAAAGTGGATGGAAAGCGAATGCTGTGTATTACTGCCATCTGCTGCTGCCTTGCATCAGAGAGGCATTTTGCAGATCACAGGCAGGAAAACGATAAAAAAAAAATCAAAGCTCATTTTGTTGACATTAAATGTCTAATTTATTGCCGAACATTTGGCACAAGAATATTCATTTTTTCCTGTGATTCATGAATGTCCACATATTTGTGAAGGACAAGAGACTTCTTTTGGTAATTTGTTTCTATTTCCCATCATGCAACTACATGCCTTTCAAATATCAGTTTGTGTTAAGTCATTTAAAATCCAAGGAAAATAATCAGGAAGTGTATTACTTTCTGCAATATTATGCAGTAGAATTTATACAACATCAGACCTTTTTGAAAATTATTGAAACAACTCATCCTAACTGATTTAGAGTAGCTACTTTAGAGATTTATATAATGAAAGTGAAAGCAGTCCCTTCGGCTGGTCCGATGGTAGTGGGTTATCAGAACTTATTAACATTAGTGTCACTAAAGTTGGTATACAACCCCCCACTGCTAAATTTGACTGGCTTTTTCCCATTTGATTTTGTGTTCAGTTAAAAAGCTGACTCTACAAAATATTCATTTGGGGCAGGGCATTCTTACATGAATGCACATTTAACAAGAACGTCTTTTTTTTTTTTCTAATTTTAATAACAACTGCATAATCTTTTTTTTTTTTTTTTTTTCCGGAAAAAATGCTAGACAGCTTCCCATGGTTTGGGGGACTGGAGTACACCTCTTTATTAGCCCTCTGTGTTGGCTCTGAGATGGAGCCAGTGCACATCCCTGTCAAGCGTGAAGAAGCCTCGTGGTGACAGATGGGCAAAGGAAGGGCTGTCCAGGGTGCCTGCAAGGGTAGCCTTTGTGGGTCTGCTCGGAAGGGAAGAGCAGTCTTCAGGGGCCCCAGCACTACCTTGCCTGCTTGTCTCTTCTGAGAATAAGCTCTTCTTGAGGTCATGGTTCTCTGCTGTTCTCAGCCACAAATACCTGTTTATTATCTCTCTCTGGAAGCATCTCTCAGCATCTCAGGTCTAGCTTCTTCGTTTAGAGGAGTTTAGGGATGAGAGCTACAGTGTGGAGTAAAAAGGAGAAACTAAAGTCTTTCCTCCACCCTGTTCTATTATATTTGCCTTAGTTTAGAATAGTAGTGATTCCCCTACGTATGAAAGAACTATAATGATTTTGAATTGGTATAGTACGTTTAATTGTAACCAAGTTCAAAAACAGTCATTGTTTTTGTAATAAATTAACCTAGCAATAAAAATTATTCTGTTTCTTAAAAAAATAAAATAGTGATGATAATAAAAATCATAATAAAACCAGCACAATCCTGCTTTCCTAGAGAATGAGACTGGTCATCAGAGCAAAGTAAAGAAAAAAACAGGGAGGATACCATTCTCGAAAGCTCCTGATTAGGTAGGTCATGGTTTTTCTTTTTCTTTTGTTTTTGTCTGTACTGGGGGAGGACAATGGTTGGTGGCCGAGTCACTGAAATAGAAATAGTCTAAGTCTCCGGAAATGCCACATTAGATGATCTCTAGTTCAAATCACATCATGATTTCAGCGGATAAATATTGTTACAGGAAATGAAGAATTAAAGCAAATTTCTGGATAATGCAGGCAGCCTTCCCACACTCCCCCGACCCCTTTGCCTCTTATATCTGAAGTGTTTTCTCAGTTCCCTGGGTTGTGGCCACTGCTGCCACATGTGAACAGACTAGAACGACATGAGCAGGTGGTCACGCTGAGTGTCACACAGGCACCTGTGGCCAAGTGTCATTATGGCAGTCTGGGCTATGTCTCCTCTGCTTGGTCCCTCAAGAACTAATAAGTGTGTTGATCTGGATATCAAATGTTTTGCTCTCCAGAGGCCAAAATGGAAATTGATCCTTTGAAGAGACTGATGCTTCCAGGGCCCCACCCCTCTGATTTCCCCCAAATCCATCTCTGAGCACCTTAGCCCCTGCCTTTGGCAAAAACACCCTTTCCTCCCTCAAGGCAGAGTCCCCTGTGCTACCTCTGTCCTGCCACCTATTGCCTCATGTTCTCATTACCCTTCTATTTCTCTGGCTCCCCCACTAGACAGCGAGTGTTTCCTGAGTTCTTTTTATCCACGCATTCACTGTGCCTAGCACCCACTTCACAGCTATCA
The DNA here is from genome assembly GCF_000696425.1 of Galeopterus variegatus. Lineage (NCBI taxonomy): Eukaryota > Metazoa > Chordata > Mammalia > Dermoptera > Cynocephalidae > Galeopterus > Galeopterus variegatus. Next base: position 355,192 of record NW_007727246.1, read on the forward strand.
GTGTGTTTGGAATGAATGAACGCTTGGGTGAAATAAAATTCACTGACTGTAATATACACATTTCTCCAGGGCTTGGTGCAGAAGTCAGTCTATTCCTAATGAATGGGCTAAGTCAGTGTCCCCTCTGGGAGCTGCAGCAGGTGCAGGTGTCAATGAATAGTGGGGTTAATGGGATGGGGAGGAAAGAAAGACAGAATGGAAACTGACATTGTCAAAAATGGCTAAGAACGCATTGGTTGGGACTTGAGCTCTGCCCTGGCTCTGGCTGTGGTGATCAGATGTAAGGCCCTTCTCCTGACCCCACTTTAATCAGAAGTGGCACAGAAGCATCTTCATGAGTCCTTCCCAATTCTGAAAATGAAAGGCAGGTGCTGGTACTGTTTCCCATCCGCCCAGAGCCTCAGTCAGGGGCTGTTGTCAGAAAACAAGTAGCGTTGTTCTCATTGAAAGCTGTGCCTTGCCACAGAAGGGTTAATTTAACACCCTATGCCCTCTAGATCTAGTATTTATTCGCAATACTTGCCACACTTTATCTCCAGAAGAAAACCCACTCCAAAATAGACGAGGTTTGTGTGTGTTTTAATTTTCTGCTCTGCTGCTGCATGGAGGCTCTCCAGCAAGCTTCGCAGTTAAGACATCATCAACATTGTTCCAGAATCAGGTTTTTTTCCCTTTCCTTCTTTGCTTCCATCTCTACAAAATGGAATTATAAACTTCCTGATACACCAAGGGTTAACAACAGAGGCCTTACTGGAAAAGGGATAAAATCGGCTACAGAAAGCTTGCATTTTGGGGGAGTCACCCACTGCCTTGGTGGCAGTATCTCCTTGTGCTATTGGTGAGGGATGCTACTGAAGAAAGTCTGAGAGTTTGCGATTCTGAGCATCACTGCCTCATATGAGACACATATCAATTCCTAGCCAGCAGCTGGGGGTAGATCCCGTTTCTTGTAAAAAAAAGAGAGAGAACAAAAGATCTCAAATCAACAACCTAACCTTACATCTTAAGAAACTAAAAAGGAAGAGCAAACTAACCCCAAGGCAGCAGAATGAAGGAAATAATAAGGAATAAAACTGAGATAAACAAGATCAAGAATAAAAAACAATAGAATCAACAAAACAAAAAGTTGGCTCTTTGAAATGATCAACAGAATTGACAAAGCTTTAGCTAGACTAAGAAAAACAAAAGAAGACATAAAGAACTAAAATCAGACATAAACATTGGAACATAACTACTGACCTGACAGAAATAAGGATTATAAGCTAATACTACAAACAATTGTATACTGACAAATTAGATAATCTAGATGAAATGGACAAATTCCTAGAAACACACAAATTACCAAAACTAACTCAAGAAGAAACAGAAAATCTCAACAGACCCATGATAAGGAAAGAGATTTGAGTCAATAATCAAAAAACTCCCAACAGGGTCTGGCTGGTTAGTTCAGTTGGTTAGAGCATGGTGCTGATAACACCGAGGTCAAGAGTTCAGATCCCCATACCAACCAGCTGCCAAAAAAACCCAAAACTCCCAACAAAGTAAAATCCAGGACCAGATGACTTCACTGGTGAATCTTACCACACATTTAAAGAATTAACACCAATCCTACTCAACATTTTCCAAAAAAATACGAGAGGGAACACTATCTAACTCATTCTATGAGGCCAGCATTGGCCTGGTACCAAAGCCAGACAAAGATATCACAAGAAAAGAAAACCATTGACCAAAATCATTTTGAATATAGACACAAAAATCCTCAACAAAATACTAGCAAGCTGAATCCAACTGCATATCAAAAGTATTATACATCACGATCAAGTGGGATTTGTCTCAAGGATGCAAGAGCGGTTCAACACAAGAAAATCAGTCAGTGTAAGACACCACATTAAAAGAATGAAGAAAAAACCCACATAATCATCTCAATAGATGCAGAAAAAAGCATTTGACAAAATGTAGCACACTTTCATGATAAAGACACTCAGCAAACTAGGAACAGAAAGGAACTTTCTTTACATGATAAAGGACATTTACAAGAAATCCACAGCTAATATAATCAATGGTAAAACACTGAAAGTCCTCCCCCTGAGATCGGGAACAAAATAAGGATGCCTACTTTCACTACTGCAATTCAATATTGCACTGAAGTCCTAGTCAGAGCAATCAGATGAGAAAAAGGAAACAAAAGGCATCCAAATTGGAAAGGAAGAAATAAAACTATCTTGTAGATAATGTAATTATATATATTGAAAACCTCAAAGAATCCACAAAAAACTGCTTGAGTTAATTTTTAAAATCCAGCAAAGTTGTAGGGTACAAGATCAATGCAGAAAAACCAGTTGTTTTTCTATATAGCAGTAATGAACAATCTGAAAAGGGAATTAAGAAAACAATATCATTTACAATAGCATCCCAAAGAATAAAATGCTTAAGAATAAATTTAACTAAGGAAGTGAAAGACTTGTACATTGAAAACTACAAAACATCACTAAAAAAGAAAAAAATTAGAGAAGACCTAATTAGAGAGGTATCCCATGATGATGTACTTAAATAATTAATATTAAAATGGCAATATACTCAAAGCAATCTACAGATTCAATAAAATCCCTATCAAAATTTCAACAGTCTTCAGATGTGCAAATTGGAAAACTGACCCTCAAATTCATATGTAATAACAAGGAGCCCCAAATAGTCAAGACACTATTGAAAAAAACAAAGTCAGAGGACTCACACATCTTTATTTCAAAACTTAGTACAAAGCTACAGTAATAACGATGTGGTACTGGCATAAGGACACACATACGGATGAATGGAATAAAACTGAGAGTCCAGAAATAAAGCTGTATATCTACAGTCAATTGATTTTCATCAAGGGTGCCTAGACCATTGAACGGGAAAACGGTATTCTTTTCAACAAATGGTACTAGGACAGTTGAATAGTCACATGCAAAGGAATGGATTTGGATCCTTCCCTCACACCACATACAAAAAGTAATTCAAAATGAATCAACAAGCTAAATACAAGAGCTAAAACGTTAAAACTCTTAGAAGAATACGTACAGACAAATCTTGGCTTTGGATTTGGCAGTGGATTATTAGATATGACACCAAAAGCATGAGCAACAAAATAAAAAACAGATCAATTGAATTTCATCAAAATTAAAAATTTTGTGCATGAAGGTACATTATTAATGTGAAGACAATCTGTGAAGAAGATATACAGATGGCCAACAAGCACATGAAAGAACGTTTGACATCACTGGTCATTAAAGAAACGCAAATCGAAACTACAATGAGACACCACTTCACACCCACTAGGATGGCTGTAATTAAAAAAGAAAAAGAAAGAAAAAAAAAACTGATGAGGGTGTGGAAAAATAGCAACTCTCCTATATTGTTGTTGGGAATGTAAAATGGTGCAGCCACCATAGAAAACAGCTTGGCCATTCCTCAAAAAGTTAAACATAGAATTACCACGTGACCCAGCAATTCTACTCCTTTTTCTATTACCCAAGAGAAAGGAAAACATATGAACATATGTTCACACAGAAACCTGTACACAAATGTTCATAGCAGCATGATTCATAAGAGCCAAAAAGTGGAAACCACCCAAATGTCCATGGGTGGAGGACTGGATAAACAAGCTGTGCTGTATCATACGATGGCTTAATATTCAGCTGTAAAAGGGAACACAGTACTCATGTGTGCTACAGCTTAAGTGAACCTCAAAAACATTACGCTAAGTTAAAGCAGCTAAGTACCATCGGCCGAATATTGTATGATTCCTTTTATATGAAATATCCACAATAGTCGAATCAATAGAGACAGAAAGTAGATTAGTGGTTGCCAGGGGGTGGAAGAAGGGAGAAATGGGGAGTGAAGCTTAATGGGTACGGGGTGTTCCAGGGTGATAAAAAAGTTTTGAAACTTTAGAGAGGTGGTGGTTACACAATACTTTGAATGCACAAAATGCCCCAATGTCGCTGAAATGTATACTTTAAAATGGTTCATTGTATGTCATATGAATTTCACCTGAAAAAAGGTATGTTTTAACTAAGATGGTGGAGAAAGAAAAGAAAGAGAGAGAGAAAGAGGAGAAGAGGTAGAGCAACGAGAAAGAAAGGGGCACAGGGCAAGAGGCGGGCGGGGGCTGGTGAGGTGCATCTGCTGGCATGAATTCGGTATGCAGGTGGCCAGACCAGCTTCTGCACGACCAATTTTGATATGATGCAGTTGGAAATGAGGATGGATTGATTTGAGAGGTAATGTTTAAATGCTGCTTTGTTGGCTAAATGCCCATAATCCTGACAACTCTTGTCTGTCATGGGCTCTAAATCTGGTCAGGACCAGAGATGGGCCTTGCTCAGCAGTTCGTTGAGGAAAGTAGAAAATGCTGCATGTGTGTATTTGTGTATATGGGGGGATTCAAAAGTTGCCTTCAGCCTTGATCTGAGCCCCTTCCCGGGCTCCCAGGACATTGCCTGGATCTTACAGCCTTGATCTGAGCCCCTTCCTGGGCTCCCAGGACATTGCCTGGATCTTAATATTTTTTTCTGATGCTCCTCCTCCATCTTTTCTTACTCATTTTTCTTTTCTTTCTTTTTCTTCCACAGTTTTCTCCCCTCTTCAATTTCTTTTACCATTTCTTCCCTCTGCTCCCCCTTCACATCTCTTTCTGCAAAACCACTCTTTGGGATGGTATCTATGTTTTCATTTTTGCAGGGGGGAAAAAAGCCAGAAAAGGCAATCAGTTAGAAATTTGTGGCAAAAGGCACAATGCAAAGGCTGATGGACTACTAGACTTTTTAGTTTAATCTTTGATGAAGAATTTTAATGTTGCCATGGTTATTCTATCTAAACATCTAAAACAAATATAGATAAATGAAAATGGTAAATACTATAAATATATCTATTTTTGTATTTCAATAAATACATATTCTTATATACTTAGTAAAAATGCATCTTTTTTTTTTTTTTTTAAGGGCAGTATAGGTGGCAATATCTGTGCCTGGAGAAGAGGCTGGCTGAAGCTATGGGTTCTCCCTTTGTTCTTTGCTGAGGCTCTGCTACCTGAGTAATTGATCTGTAGCAAGCTAGAATTTATTTCATGCCAAAGTGGGAGCAGGGCATGGCTGATAGGAGGGGTCAGGATGAGTCGGTGACAATATTTTGGGCAAATTCTCTGCAGCACAGAGGGAAGCACTAACGGACCTGGCGTTTGGAGTTGGACAGACCTTGATTTGAGTCCCAGCCCTGCCACTTGTTCGCTCATCTATGTGATCCATGGAATCACTCACCACTCCACGTCCCCAGTTTTCAGAATTGTTGATGTAGGTGCCAGTGAAATAATCACTGTAAAAGTTAGTAATGTGGTAGCCTTACTATTAGAGAAGGATTGAAACAGAGAAGTGGTAACGAGGGATTACTTTTTACATAGTTCAAAATTGTGACAGACACCAGGTGGCCCGCACCATTGTCAGGCTCTTTCAACAACTGGAGTTCTTTCTGCACTGAGGACGACAGGCTAAAAACTACATTTCCCAGAAGCCTTTGCAGCTAGGTTTCTGATGGGATTTAGGTTCTGCGTCTTAGATGCACTAACTCAATGCAAGACTTGCATTTCTAACCAGATAGGGCAGGGAGAGGCAGAGGTGAAGCTTGCATTTCGCTGATACAGATTGTAGCAGAGAGCATGGATTCATGGATGCAGCTGCCTCCTGAGAGCCAGGAGGTTCTCCTGACCCTGGGCAGGGGCATGAGCTCCGTCAATGACCCAGACCTGCGCTGGGCTTGGGGAACGATCAATCCTAATTATATTAGCTAGAGTGAAATTTGTGACCAACAAAGAGAATCCTTTGAGAATCTGATAACAGCTATGGGTCTTCTTCCCTGTAACACATGCACATATAGTGGAGAAAAGACTTTTAAAATAATATAAGGAGTACCACGGACCTTTTAAATCCCCTCCAAGGACCCAGGTTAGGAACTCCTGGTCTAGAGGCTTAGGGGGTCACCCCTCTCGATTCTAACTAGAACTCATGAGAAGCACCAGCCTAAACAGGGGAGGGGTCCAGCCTCTGGTACTTGAGCTGAGATGTCCTGATTGCCTTCGTTATGATCCTGCTGTGTGTCCAGGCTCCAGAAAAAGCACCTGCAGCCCCGAGGGCCAGGCCCTAAGGGAGATGCAGAAAAGAGATGTGGCAGTAATACAAGTGAAAAACAAAACCCAAAGAAGCACTGCAGTATTACAGCAAATTATCTAAAGCCTCTGAGACTCTGCAAACAAAGCATCTACTTATGGTATCGACTACCCCAGGCTCTGCCAGATTGTCCTTGCATTGCCTAGACAGCTGTTTATTTTGTAACTGAAGACGCTGTGCGTGTTGGAGTGGGGATGGTAAAGACTTATTTTTCTAATTGTAAGGCTCCACTCTGGGTTAACCTTTCTGTGGTAAAACAAGAGAACCTTTCCCTGTGGTTCTGTTCCCGTGGATATATGTAAGTAGAAGGGTGTGCTCGGAAATGACTGGACATCGTTTAAGGACTGTGTTCTTCTGGAGCTGCGGAGAAGGATGCTCAGAGCACGGTTTGGAGACGGGTCTGGCAAAATTTCTCCCACAGCACCACCTCTCTTATGGCAAACTTCTAGTTTCCTATTAGAATTTAATTTTTTAAATTTTATCTAAAAATTTTAAAAATTGTGGGAAAGTACACATAACATAAAATGTACCATCTTAACCATTTTTGACCATCGTACGGTTCAGTAGTGCGAGGCACATTCCCAGTGTCGAGCCAACGTTCTTCAGAACTTTCTCGTCTTAAAAGGGCCCGCCCCGTGGCTCACTTGGGAGAGTGCAGTGCTGGTAACACCAAGGCCACGGGTTCGGATCCCTATATAGGGATGGCCTGTGGCTCACTTGGGAGAGTGTGGTGCTGACAACACCAAGTCAAGGGTTAAGATCCCCTTACCAGTCATCTTTGAAAGAAAAAAAGAACTTTCTTGTCTTGCAAAACTGAAACTCTGCTCCTACTAATCAACTCTCCACTCCCCCCTCCCCCCGGCCCCAGCAACCACCACTCTATTTTCTTGTCTTTATGAATTTGACTGTGTAAGTGCCTCCTATGAGTGTAAACGTGGAGTGTTTCTCTATTTGTGACCGGCTTGTTCACTGAGCATAGTGTCCTCAAGTTTAGACCATGTTGTAGTATGTGTAAGAATTTCCTTCCATTGTATGTGGACATTTTCGTTTATCCATTTAGCCGTCAATGGGCACTCCGTTGCTTCCACCCTTTGGTTATTGTGGATAATGCTGCTATGAACGTGGATGTATAAATATCTGTTCCTATCCCCACTTTCAATTCTTTCGGGTATTCACCCCTGCTGGATCATGTGGTAATTCCATTTTTAATTTTTTGAGGGATTGCTGTATTGTTTTCCAAGGTGGCTACACCGTTTTACATTCCCACCAGCAGTGCTCAGGGGTTCCAGTCTCTCCACGGGCTTTTTTCAGTTTTGTTGTTGTTGTTATATGAACCATAAGAACAGGTATGAAGCCTGTTAGAAATCTCTATGTACTGTTGACCCTTGAACAACACAGGTTTAGACTGTTCTTTCTTTTTTCTGGTAGGGTGTGGCGGGCTGGCACTGGGAGGGAACTCTGGGCCTTGGTGTCATCTGCACCATGCTCTAACCAGCCGAGCTAACCAGCCAGCCCCTCTTATGATTATGATTCTTAATAAGCTTTTCTCTTCTGTAGCTTACTTTATTATAAGAATACAGTATATAGGGCCGGCCCGGTGGCGCGCTGGAGAGTGCGCTGCTTGGGAGCGCGGCGGCGCTCCGGCCGAGGGTTCGGATCCCATGTGGAGACCGGTTCCCGCTCACTGACTGAGCGCGGTGCGGGCGCAACACCGAGGGTTGCGATCCCGTTGCCGGTCAGTAAAAAAAGACAAAAAAAAAAAAAAAAAAAAAAAAGCATACAGTATATAATACATACAACATACAGAATATGTGTCAGTCCATTGTTTATGTTATCAGTGAGGCTTCTTGGTCACCAGGAAGCTAGGAGGCAACACTTACACGTGAATTTTCAACTGTGCAGGGGGTCAGTGCCCCTAACCCCTGCATTGTTCGAGAGTCAACTGTACATCTTTTAACTCCCCTGCTAGCTGTTAGACTTGATGAAATTCATTCACCTCATCCCCAAGCACAGGAGACATCAGGCAGTGCCCAGAAGCACACCATGAGGCAGAAGAGCTCTAGGCTTTATTGTACCTGATGCAAAGGTGATTGACACAGAGCTGCAGAGGCAAGGGCAGTGGTGGGAGTGGGCATAGGTGAGCGGCTGTTTCTGATAAGAGAGCGGTGTCTGGTGCCTGGCCAACCCTCGGAAGCAGAGATGGGCCTGCATTTACATACCTTCAGGGTCTGCATCTCAGCATCCTGAAGGTGGGGACCTGGGAGGCCCCTCCTGCTTCATCCTGCTCACCCCACCCTCGGGGCCTGCTGCAGGGGCAGGTCTGGAAGGGACGAGAGGGAAAGAAAAGGAGACGGTGGGCGAGGAGGAGTCCAGCAGATCTTCCTCCTTGTAGGTTCAGAACCCTAGTTTTGTCAGCCCACGGAGAATAAAGCAATAACAGTGCTAAGATGGACAGAGAAGCCAGAATGCCAATGGTTTCCTCTGCATACAGTGAGAACCAGGATGCTCGCACTTCTAAATCAACACTAGAATGAGGTTTCTTGGTGTGTGTCTTAGTTTCCTAGGGCTGTCATAACAAAGTTCCACAAACCGGGTGGCTTATAACAACGGAGATGGATGCTCTCACAGTTCTGGAGGCTGGGAGTCTGAGATCAGCATGTTAGCAGAGCCATGTTCCCTCTGAAACCTGTAGGAGAGCATCCTCCCTTGTCTCCTCCTAGCTCCTGGTGATTGGTGGCAATCCTTGGTGGTCCTTGGCTTGCAACTGCAACATTCCAGTCTCTGCCTCCATCATCCCATGGGCTCCGTCCCTGTGCGTCTGTGTCTTCATATGGTCCTCTCTCCACTCTTCTCTCCTGTTCTTGGAAGGCCAGTCATGTTGGATTAAGGGCCCCCCTTAATCCAGTATGACCTCATTTTTTTTTTCTTTTTGAAAGATGACCAGTAAGGGGATCTTAACCCTTGACTTGGTGTTGTCAGCACCACGCTCTCCCAAGTGAGCGAACCGGCCACCCCTACATAGGGATCCGAACCAGTGGCCTTGGTGTCATCAGCACAGCACTCTCCCGAGTGAGCCACGGGCTGGCCCAAGTATGACCTCATTTTAACTCAAATCTTAATAACATCTGCAAAGACCCTACTACCAAATAAGGTCACATTTACAGGTACCAGGGGTTAGGACTTGAACTTGTCTTTTGGGGGGACACAATTCAACCCATAATGGGGATCCAGGAGTCCTGAGCAAAGTGAAGTTGCTGAATGACACACGCCGGAGTGGAGACGGTGGAGAGCCCAGGTCTCGTGGCAGGGCAGCCTCTCCTCGTCAGCTCCTGGGTATTCACTGCCCACTCTGGGCTCCTTAGACTGCTTTACCAGCTCCAGAGCTGACAATCGATCACAATCTTTCCCCACACAGGAAGAGGACAGAAGCGTAAGGTTCCACTCAGTTCACGGCAACCACAACCCAGTCTTGCTCCCAAAATTGACGCCCCAATTTTTCCATCACATTGTAAGACAGTCCTCGTCATTGTAAGACAGTTGTAATTAATGAGCTAATTTCTGATTGGGAGACCTTATTTTTATCTCCCTCCTTCTAAGAGTGTAGAAGGCATCTATTGTTACCCCCATGTACCACTGACATTCATAATTTAAAAATACAGTTTAAAGATGGAAGATTTAATGTTGATGTCACCAGCACGGTAAACAGCCGGCTTTATGGGGGAAATCCATTTCCCACCAGGACCCCACTCAGACTGTGCTTTCAAGTCTTTGCTTCTTGTTGAAACTCTGAGCAAATCCCTTAGTCTGTGCCTCGGTTTCTCAACCAGAAGAGGATGACTCTTCTGACACCCATTGATAATTCACTTTACAAGGAAGTAGCTAAATGTTTGTCAACCTTGGGCCAGTTTTTTTTAAATAAAGAGATGAACTTTTTATTTCAGTACAGTTTTATATTTATAGAATAATTGTGATGACAGTCTAGAGAGTTCCCACATACCCTGCACCCGATTTCCCCTATTATTAACATCCTACACTAGTAAATTTGTCACAGTTAATCAGTCAATACTGATACATCATTATTAACAAAAGTTTGTACTTTATTCAGATTTTCTTTTTGCCCTTAATGTCCTTTTTCTCTTCCAAGATCCCATCCAGGTCACCACATTACATTTAATAGTCGGGTCTCCTCGGGCTCTGTCTTTGTCCATTTAGTGCTGCAGTAACAGAATACCACAGACTGGGTAATTTATAATAAACAGAAATTTATTTCTCACTCTTCTGAAGGCTGAGAAGTTCAAGATCAAGGGCCTTCTTGCTGTGTCATCCCATGGTCGAGGGCAGAAGGGCAAGAGAGGCAAAAGTGGGCGACCTCATCCTTCTGTAAGGAACACACTCCCACACCAACCGCATCAATCCATGCACGAGGGCAGAGTGCTCGTGGCCTGATTGCCTCTTCAAATGTCTCACCTTTTAATACTGTTGCAATGGTAATTAAATTTCAACATGAGTTTGAGAGGGGACATTTAAACCATAGCTGGCTATAACAGTTTCTAAAGTTTCCCTGTTTTCCATGACCTTGACACTTTGGAGGATTGCTGGTCAGGTATTTGTAGAATGTTCCTTAATTGAAACGACTCTGATATTTTTCTCATCATTGGACTGGGGCTACAGGTTTGGGGTAGGAAGATCTCAGAAGTGAAGTACAGTTGCCCCTTGGTGTCCGCAAGAGATTGATTCGATGATACCCTCCTGCCCTGCGCCCCACAGATACCAAAATCCTCAGATGCTCAACTCCCTTATATAAAATGGTGTGCTATTTGCATGTAACCCGCATACATTCTCCCATACACTTTAAATCATCTCTAGATTACTTATAATACCTAATACAATTTAAACGCTATGTAAATTGTCGTTATACTGCATTGGTTTTTTATTTGTATTATTATTTTTTATTGTTGCGTTATTACTTTTTTTTTCTTTTCTGAACATTTCCATCTGCCTTGGGTTAAATCCACAGACATGGAACTTGTGTCAAGTTTTATACTATCCACAAGCCTTATCACTGTTGATGTAAACCTTCATCACCCAGCTTGAGGTTGTGTGTCAGCTTTGTCCACCGCAAATTTACTCCCTTTCCTCTCCCTTTCCATGCTGTACTTTTTGGTGGAAAATTCAGTGGGGCAGTTCCTTATGCTGTCTGCATCTTAATCGTTGTATTCCTCTGATAGCCTGACTTCCCTTATTACAACACTCCCAAATCTGTGCACACATTCACATCCTATAGCTGCTGCCACAAAGAGTCCTTTCCCAGATTATCTAGTTTTTCCTTTCCTTGTGTACAGTTTTCTCTTGAGTATCCCCGGTGAGTCTGCATTAGACCCTGCGTAAATATCCACATGAAGCAAGAACTTGGTGAGTGGGTGTTGCTAGAGCTCAGAGACAGACAGTTCCTGTGACTGCAGGTGATGAGCCTGTGAGTTGCACAGGAAGCTTTTTTGCTGTAGTGCTGTCAGCTGACACATGCAGCAGTTAACACATCGATCCATCTACAGCATAATTATCATCTCAGTTAAAACATCAGAGCCTGCTGGCAAGTATCATTAAGTCTAAATTGGATCCCTGGGCAATGTTCTAATTACAATATTTGAATTTTTAAAGTGAACTCATACAAAGATTAGTTTCAAGATGTAATTATTGATTTCCTCCTATTGGGCAGAAATATACACAATGTACCCTTGAAGTAAATAATCATTCTCTCCTCGGAGCACTAAGGTGGGCTCATTTGTTGATTAATTTTAGTAATTATATCTCACTTTTCATTAGAATATATTAGATTCTAATTATATATTATAGAAATATATTTATAAATAATTAATATATAATATATAGGTAATAGGTATATAAACAAATATATAATACAAAATGTATTTTATATAAATGTATATTATATATTATATAATATTTATATGGCCCTGACCATTTTCCTTCACTTTCCCTACAGGCACAGAGGATATGAAAGAAATTAGACTACAGGGAAGTCATATTTTAATTAAAATAGAATATTTAATCCTTGATATTAGGCCTATGCTTTTGTAGGCTCCTGCTGTACAGATATGGGAAGCGCTGGCCCTGGAAAATAGAGCAAGCCTGCTGAGAATGTGACCCTTTAGCCCCTATCCGAGGGTGACCTCCCCAGTGCCACTGTGGATGGCCAGGTGGGCCGTGCACTGCACAACTCCAGGGGGCACTGTTACTACAGAGTCTAGAGTACAGACTGTACTGAGAATCATGCTCCCAGAGTTGTACTATGTGGCTCAGGATTTCACATAAATTAGGTAGGAGATGGGAAGGTTTTCTTAACACTTTCCTCATTCGTCCCTTTTTAAAAATCCATAGCACTCATAGGATATCAATATTTAATGATTTAAACATCGTGCACCTAATCTGTCTGTCTGTCATAAGCACCTGGGGAGGCAGTCTCACCGTGTACCACCACTTGATTCTTTTGCACTGTCTTTCTTTTCAATCGCTCAACAAATTTGTATCAGTATTTTAGTCGGTGCCTCCCTGTGGGCTGTCCTCTTATTTTGAAGGACAGGCATGGAGAATCTTTTATCTCCTGCAGTCCACTGACCCACAGTGGTACAAAGTATATCAAGACCTACCTAAATAAAGAACCACTTGAAGTCACATTGGAAACTTGTACACAGATGCTTATAGAAGCATTAGTCATGATAGTCAAAAAGTGAGAATTCAGATGTCCATTCACTGCTGAATGCGTAAACAAAATACGGTCCATTCATACAATAGAATATTATTCGGCCATAAAAAGGAATGAACTACTGACACATGCTACAACATGGATGAGTCCTGAAAACATTATGCTAAGGGAAAGAAGCCAGACACAAAATGCCACATATGCTATGATTCCATTTACATGAAACATCCAGAATAAGCAAATCTATAAAAACAGTAGATTAGTGGTTGCCAGGGTTTGGGCATAAGGGAAATGGGGAGTGACTGCTAATAACTACAGGGTTTCTTTCCAGGTAATGAAAATGTCTAAAATTACTTAATGGTGATGGTTGCTGTTGGGAAAATATAGGAAAATGGTCAGGGCCCCTCATGTTCAGAATCTTGCCTGGCATTTGATGTAAATATGCACGTGCGCCCAGGTGTTCCTTGGCTGTTGACTAATGTAATCGAGTACGTGTGCCAGGTGTCCTGGGTTATGGACTTAAGTATAAAGGATGAGTGGCTCTGATCCATGGTGACCCCCATCCCTAGGATGCCCCTGGGGGGAGGCGGGCCACAGGGAGGCTGCTACTGCTGCTGGAGGCCACCGCCGCTGAGGACTGAGCTCATGTCTCCTGCCAATAGGTCCCAGGACCTTTCCCAATTACTTGGCTTGTGGACCTGCGCGTAAGGGGTCTGGTGACCCAGTCTGTACAACGGGTTTGAAGGGTCTGAACCCTAGCCCTGACAAAACAAACTTGCCTCAACCCGACAACTGGCGTAGTCACATAGCTTTCCAGTTGCACAACTCTGTCAGTATACAGGAGACACTGAATTGTATAACTTAAAAGGATGAATTTTATGGTGTGTGAATACCTCAATAAAGCTGTAAAAAATTCTTTTAAAAAATCATACCAGAATCACTGAACTCTAGAGATGCATTTTAGAGGTCTCTAGACCAAGTCCTCCTTTTCCAAGTGAAGAAAATAAGATTCTAAGCAGTTACTTGATTGCCCACAATCACAACAGCCCATTAATTGCAGCAGTGTGATTAAATTGATGGGGATAAGGTGTTTTCGTGGGGGTACAATTTATAAATGTGGATGGTGGGCACATCCAGGAGATGGTACTTATAACAAATGACATTTTACAACTTAAATTGCAGTTTTAGTACTAACCCACTTATAGCCTCATCTCCCAGGAAGTGAGGATGTTTAGTAGCCAGAATATTAAACCAGGTCAGCTGGCTTCCTACTGATACTGTCTCCAGTAACTATGCTGTCTCCTGGTCAGAGAGAAATGCAGTACCTAGCTCACACACTTTAAAAAGAATAAGCCATCGCAAATTCAGAACTGTATAAAAATAATCAATAAACATATTAAAGTATACTTTAATCCTATTTCTAGGCCAGTAAAGACAAAGAGTTGCAGAAAAAGGAGAGAACGAGGAAGGGAAATAAGACAAAAACACCCATGATGGGAAGAATAGGGTCTCCTGCCGCTCAAAGTTGCCTTCCCTCTTCTGCTGGTGTTGAAGGAACCACAGCTTAGACTCCCCTACAGTGGCCTCCTTCCCCTCCCCACCCATGATCCTGAGAGGTCTGGCCCAAGGCTACCATGACCAAACCCCATCTCCAGATCCAAGGGCCAGGACCTACCTAGACCTCTCTGGTCGTCTCTCCACTGTCACTGAGCCCAGGATGCTGAGCTGAAGTACCAGCGGGAAGACTGAGGCCATTAGCATCGGGAATTGGGGTTGATTGAGAGAATCCCCTTCCAGAACAGGGCACTGGCTTTGTTAACACTGGACTCAGTATTCTCCAACGTCTCCCCAGTTATAAAAGTCCTTTCATCCAGAATCTTGATAGTGGAAGGAAAGAGCAAACCAACACCTCATTTGAGAAAACTTGCTATGGGTCAAGTAAAATGACAAGGCTCCCTAAGGACCAAGTGGAGGGATGAGGAACGGGGCTGCCATGAGCTGTTCACACGTGACAGCATCACCCTGCACAGGCATACACTTACGTCTACTCACAAATGCAGTTGACCATGACAAAGCTTTGAACGACTGGCCTTTAATGAGCCCCGTCCTACCCAAACTCCCCAAAATCCATTAAACTTACCTCCAGTTGCTGTGCTGTTTTGCCATTTGACTGTCCTGATTTCATTGGGAATGTTAAAAGCACCTGTCAGACTGTTGATTGAGGTCTGCACTTTTCAGTGTTGACTCTTTTGATTTATTAAGCAAAGTTTTTAAAAGATTAAAACTGAATCTTTCTGAAGTAGAGATTTGGCAGTTATCTACTTGAATTTATGTAAACAACCAAACTGGATATTTCTCCTAAATTTTAGCTACTCAAGGGCATGACATTTGAGTCTAATAATCAAGGGGTCTAATTTGGGCACTTGCTGTGGGTAAAGTATAAATTTGATTATTTACACTAATTTCAAAATATGGGACTAAGGGAAAGGCTGGCAGAAGGAGGGGGCATGGACAGGGAAGACGAAATGGTCGTGGACTTGGCTGGTTCTTATCCCCTCCCCGCCTTCTTGCTAACAGAGGTGCTCTATCATCTCTCCACCCCTCCTTCACAGAGCCCAGGGAAAATACAGGACAATGGTCAGGGCCCCTCAGATGTTCAGACTCTTGCTGAGCATTTGATGTAAATATGCACGTGCGCCCAGGTGCTCCTTGGTTATTGTCTAATGTAATTGCACATGTGCAACCAGGTGTCCTGGGTTATAGACTTAAGTATAAAGGACGAGTGGCTCAGATCCACAGGTCCCCCCTACTCCTCGGATACCCCCGGGGGGGGCATTGTGGGGATGCCACTACTGCTGCTGGAGGCTACTGCTGCCAGGACCCCCGGGACCCTCCGGGAGACTGCTCCTACTGCTGCTACTGCTGAGGACTGAGATCACGTCATCTGCCAATGGCTCCGCATTGTGGGGATGCCACTACTGCTGCTGGAGGCTACTGCTGCCAGGACCCCCGGGACCCTCCAGGAGACTGCTCCTACTGCTGCTACTGCTGAGGACTGAGATCACGTCATCTGCCAATGGCTCCCAGGACCTTTCCCGATTACCTGTGTGTGAGGGGTCTGGTGACCCAGCCAAGCACGTGAGGGGTCTGTGACCCAGTCTGTACAATGGGTTTGAAGGGTCTGAGCCCTAGCCCTGACAATACAAATGGAAACTTAGTATAATTAAAATAAAATGTTTTGGCTTTAGTTATGAAATACCTAGCCAGACAATGAGCGTAGCTATTGCTGTAACCCAACTGGCCTAGTCATGTAGCTTTACATCACCACTCAAGGAAAGTGGCCCCTCGCCAGCTTTAGGGATAGATGGTCCCATTTAGACCACCCCAATCCAGTCGGTCCAACACCCTTGCCAGGAGCTGGTTCAGGGTCTCAGCCCGTCAGCACGTGGCCCTGACCTGGCGTCTGCTATTGATTGTATTGACTATCTGGGCACATGATCACAGCCTATCGATGGGACGGACTTTAGTTCCACAGCTAGGGGAGGCGTCTCTCTCCTGCTGGATGTACACAAGTAAGCATGTTGTCCCCACTGCGGAGGACGAGGGGAGGCACCTGAGGATGAGGCCCACAGGGGAAGCAGAACTGAGCAAGGGAGTTCCAGAGAAACTGAGCCAGGGTCCTGACCGCACCACACTGGAGCCTGATTGTGCTCTAGATGTCCTGTCACCTGCATCATCCTTTACCTTTTCTTTTCTCTTTCTAAAAATAGTGGTAAAATATATATACATACCATAAAGTTTGCCATTTTAACCATTTAAGGTGTACAGCTCAGTAGTGCTGCATATATTCACACTGTTGTGCAACCAATCTCCAGAACTTTTTCATCTTGCAAAACTGAAACTCCACAGCCATTGAGCAATAGTTCTCCAACCCCCTCCCTCCCCCAGCTCTGGCCACCACCATTCTACTCTCTGTCTCTATGAACTTGACTAGTATTGTAGGAATATGCCACGTCTTGTTTATCCATTCATCTATCAAGGAACATTTGGGGGTTTCCACTCTTTGGCTGTTGTGAATAATGTTGCTATGAAACAAATATCTGTTCTAGCATTCCTTTGTCTTTTAAAAACTTTTAAAAACTAGTTTGAATCTAATGGGCATGATTTGCTCCAAAGCTCCATCCGGATTGCTGATGTGGGATCTGTGTCAGAGTCCAGCTTCTCCCTCCACCCAACCCCGTGCCCGTTCCTTTCACAGGTGTTGCTCCCTCATAAGTATCTCATGTCCCACCCTCCTTGGAAATGCCCCAGCCCTAACATGTCTCTGCCGTTGTGCACCTCCCCCCACCTGACCCTGACCCTCCCTACATGGGCATCGGGCACACGAGGCTATCTTCAGTTCTCCTGAGTGAAGCTTCCCAAGGAGCCATGACCTCTCCAAGGACTCTTCCAGAGTGTAGGGTTAAGGCAATTTGTCTGGCTAGGGCAATTGTCGGAGTCCTGCCATCATAGCTAATTGCATTGCTAGGGCCCTCATACCTTCCAAACCCGTTGTAGAGACTGGGTCACAGATCCCTCACATGCCAGACTGGGTCACTAGACCCCTCACATGCAAGTCCACGAGCTAGGTAATTGGGAAAGATCCCGGGAGCCATTGACAGAAGACACGAGCTCAGTCCTCAGCAGCAGCTTACAGCAGCCTCCAGCAGCAGCAGCAGTGGCCTCACTGGGTCACTAGACCCCTCACATGCAAGTCCACGAGCTAGGTAATTGGGAAAGATCCCGGGAGCCATTGACAGATGACACGAGCTCAGTCCTCAGCAGCAGCTTACAGCAGCCTCCAGCAGCAGCAGCAGTGGCCTCCCAAAGGGTCCCAGGGGCCCTGGCAGCAACAGCTTGCAGCAATAGCCTCCAGCAGCAGTAGCGGCCTCCCTGTTTCAGTTTTGAAAGATGAAGAGTTCTGGAGAATGTTTGCACAACACCGTGAATGTACTTAACATTGCTGAACTGTGCACTTAAAAATAGTTAAGATGGTAAATTATATATGTGTGTTTTACCACAGTTTTTAAAAAAGGAAAGAAACTCTGCCACATTCTACAACACAGATGAATATTTAGGTCATTATGCTAAGTGAAACAAGCCAGACATACAAAAAGACAAATACTGAATTATTCTCCTCGTATGAGATACGTAGAGTGGTCAAATTCACAGAGACGGGAAGTAGAGTGGTGGGTGCCAGGGGCTTGGGAAAGGGGAGAATGAGTAGTTAGTGTTGAAGGGGTACAGAGTTTCAGTTTTGCAAGATGAAAGAAGTTCTGGAGACGGATGGTGATGGTCGCATGACAATGTGAATGACTTAATTCCACCGAACTGCACACTTTGAAATGGTTAAATGGTAAATGTTATGTTACATATATTTTACCACAATAAAAAATAATTGAAGGTGGTGAGAAAATGGTGAGGTCGCCAGTGCCTGCAGAACAAACGCACTGAAGGACAAAGATCCAGTCATGCCACATGCCACAGTTGCTGGGTCTGTGGGAGGGGCAGCAATTAGAGACACAGGAACGTGGATGCAGTCGACATTCCTACAAATCACACTATTTGTGTCATAGGTTTGCCCATGAGTTATCACAGCCTGGGTTATGAAACACCCTGCATACCACAGAAAAGTTTAAAAATACCCTTCCAAAACAAACCATTCATCCAAATGTTCAGTCTGAAAGTTTTCCTGTTTCCTAAGGAAAAGAGAATATCTCACGTGGGAATACTAGTGTAAGTCCCACTAGGAAACTGTCAGCTTGGCCCTAATCTCCAGAAACAGGTTAGTTATTTACACACGTTTCATCCACCTAACCAGAAGGGCAGGATCTCATTTCAGCCAGCCTGGTGTGTGCGTGTGTGCGCGTGTGAGTGCGTGCATGCACGTGCGTGTGAGTGCGTGCGTGTGCATGTGCACACCTATAAGCAGGAAGAAAGGACTACGATTGCTTCATGTATGGTGTGCAAGGCATGCCCTGCACAAGAGCATTACATACACACAGATGCACTCCCGTTGCAGAATCTTTATTATTTTGTAAAATATTTATATTTTATAATTTTATTGACTCCAGTGATGGGTAATTTACATATTTATAATAACAGTGTTCTGGCAATAATAATAAAGTGTCTTAACAAAATTAGCATATCAAATTTACTAAAAGAAGTAAATTGCCTCATTCTAAAAGGATTGATATAGATCATTCCACTTGGAATTACAAAGAAGGAAAAAGTTTGACTGGAGAACAGCCTTGTGGACCTAATATCTGAAATAGCCTGTTCTGCTAAGTGAGGAGCTCTTTTTCTGCACTGATCAGTGAGATTTTTCAAATTTAACACATCTCCTCTTAGTGCTAACTAGAGTGTTGGCTAAATTTGACATTTTGCATTGCTGTTCTAACTCAGCTGTTGTTTATTGCAGCAGAATTGTATTACCGAATTCCCGTGTAACACCAACAAGCACTTTCATTATGTAATAACTAATACACGTCTACCACTATTATCCAAAAAGTATGATCTAGACATAAATTTACGTTACTTTTAATGGTTTGCTATTCATAACAGTTGTTTATTTGTTGTTGAGGGAATTTAATCAGTGTATAATGTAAAGCAAGTAAGCATTGTGACACCATTTTCTTTCTATGAATGTAAGATTATTTTATAGAAAATCATTGTATCTTGATTTTGCATTATTTATAGTGGTTTAAAACTCATATTTCTATTATTTTGTGTTTAATAATTTGACATTTATGCATAGTTTATACATTTATATAGAATGATTTTCTATCTGTTGCTATTGTTATTATTGATATATAAATAATATATTAATTAAGTTGGGGACTTTTTTAACTTAAGAAGGGAGGCCCTTTCACCAGTCTCACTAAGGTCATCAGTAGCCCTCCTCATGGAAAATTCTGTTTTTTGTGGGGGGAGGGGGTTATGAAGATATCCGAATTATTGATGATGGGGGAGGAGTTACTGTTGGGGGAGGGGGTTACAAAAACATATGAGTTATTGATGATGGGTACGGGAAGAAACACCCAACATTCCTCCACAAATTCTGGACCAATTTAGGAGCAAAGTCCAGATAGCCAGGACAGAGGAACGAAATGTGTCCCCCAATGTAGTTACGAGAATGGCTCCCGTATAGGCCAAGGAATGAGGACATGGGCTTATGTGGAGGAGGACTTGGGGGAATTTGGAGGAAAATCAGGAGATCGGGGGCGTGCGGGGAGGTGAAGTGCAGAGGCTTGCAGCTTTTAGGAAAACATTGGATTGAGCAGAAGAAAGGGAACAAGATAAAGTGTCCCATGAGCAGCCACCTGAAGAAAGTAGGGGACTCTTCTGTCCATCAGGGCCAGGTGGTTGTCAGCAGAAACATTCAGACACAAGACCCCAGCTGAAAAACAACAGAACAAACAACTCTTCTTGAACCTAGGAATCTAAGGAGAGAATGAGCCAGAAGGGAACTTGCTTGGGGTGTTGGGCTCATCACTGCCCAGTGCAGATTGCAGGTGACTGTCAAAGAAAACCTGAAAACCATCATAAAACCTACTGGAAGTTAGCCTGCTTTTTATTATCATGTACTGGCACTTTTAAACGATGCCAGCAACAAAATGTCCCTTCTCCCAAATCTTTCATTGTTCTAAGTTCTAAAATATTGCTGCAATTGCCCTTGAGTTTTAATAATGTACATGTAGGGTTAGAATTAGCACATTTTAAATGTTTCCTTTAACACACATTTTATTCTACACAGGAGTTCATGTGGAGAGCTCTGAGGCCAACACACGCAGACTCAGCTAAAGCATTTGTTTGGAGATTGAGTTCCTCTCTGTTCCCCATAACAAACCATCGATTGACATCTACAGACTACTTCATCCAACAACAGCAGAAGACACATTCTTCTTAAGCTCACATGGAACATTCACCAAGATAGACCATATTCTGGGCCACAAAACACGCCTCAACACATTTAAAAGAATAAAAAATCATACAATGTCTGCTCTCACAGCACAGTGAAATTAAACCAGAAACCAATAACAGAATGATATCTGGAAAATCCCAAAGTACTTGGAGGTTGAACAATACACTTTGAAGTAACACATATTTTGAACTAAATGAAAATGAACATACAACTTATCAAAATTTGTGGTATGCCATGAAAGTAGTGCTTAGAGGGAAATTGATACCATTGAATGCATATGTTAGAAAAAGAAGAAATGTCTAAAATAAATAATCTAAGTTTCCACCTTAGGAAACTAGAAAAAGAAGAGCCAATTAAATCCAAAGAAAACAGAAGAAAATAAATAAAAATTAGAGCAGAAATCCATGAAATCGAAAACAGGAAATCAACAGAGAAATCAACAAAAGCAGAAGCTGGTTCTTTGGAAAGATCAATAAAATCAATAAGCCTCTATACAGGATAACTAAGAAAAAAAGGTAGAAGACACGAATCACCAGTATCAGGAAGAGAAATGAAATGACACAGATCCCATGGATAAGCTGATTCTAATGAGTTCAAAGGCCTAGAATAGCCAACAATGTTGCAGGAGAAGAACAGGGTCACAGCACCCACACTACCCAACTTCAAGACTTATATGAAGGTACAGTGAGCAAGACAGTGTGGTACTGGTGAAAGAACAGACAGACAGACAGAACAGAATAGGAAGTCCAGAAATAGACCCACATAAGTATAGTCGAATGATCGTTGACAAAGAAGCAAAGGCATATAATGGAGAAAAGATAGTCTTTCCAACTGGTAGTGCTGGAACAACTGGACATCCTCATGCAAAAAAATGAACCTTGGCACGAACTTTACACCCTTCACAAAAGCTAGCTCAAAATACAGCATAAACCTAAATTTAAAATGTAAAATTGTAAGACTCCCAAAAAATATGTAGAAAATCTAGGTGACCTTGGGGACGGCGATCACTTTGTAGATGCAACACCAAAGTACCATCCATGAAAAAATAATTGATAATCTGGACTTCGTTAAAATTCAGAACTTCTGGGCCGGCCCGATGGCGCACTGGAGAGTGCGCCGCTTGAGAGCGTGGCGGCACTCCCGCCAAGGGTTCAGATCCCATGTGGAGACTGGTTCCCGCTCACTGGCTGAGCGTGGTGCAGGCGCAACACTGAGGGTTGCGATCCCGTTACCGGTCAGTAAAAAAGACAAAAAGGAGAAAAAAAAAAAATTCAGAACTTCTGCTCTGCTCTATCAAAGACACTGTCGAGAGAATAAGACAAGCCACAGACTGGGAAAAAATATTTGCAAAAGGCATATGTTACAAAGGACGGCTATCCAAAATATACAAAGAATTCTTAAAACTCAACAGTAAGAAAATGAACAACCTGATTTAAAAATGGGCAATAGATCTGAACAGACACCTCACCAAAGAAGATACACAGGTGGCAAGTAAGCGTATAAAAAGATGCTCAACATCATATATCATTAGCAAATTGCAAATTAAAACAACAATAAAATACCACTACACACCTAATTAGAATAGCCCAAATCCAAAACACCGACACCATCAAATGCTGGCAAGAATGTAGAGCAACAGGAACGCTCATTCATTGCTGAATGACAGAACACAAAAAATGAGGGAATGCAAAATGTACAGCCACTTTGGAAGACAGTTTCGCAGTTTCTTACATAACTAAACATAGTTTTCCCATATGATCCAGCAATTGCACGCCTGGGTATTTACCCAAATGAGTTGAAAAGTTATGTCCACGTAAAAACCTGCACATGGATGTTTACAGCAGCTTATTCACAATTGCCAAAAACTTGGAAACAATCAAGAAATTCTTCAGTAGGTTAATGAATAAATAAACTGTGAACATCCAGGCAATGGAATATTATTAAGCCTTGAATAGAAATGAGCTATCAAGCCATGAAAAGACCCAGAGGAAACTTAAGCGCATATTACTAAGTGAAAGAAGCCAATCTGAAAAGTCTACGTACTGTGTAATTCCAACTATAGAACATTCTGGAAAAGGCAAAACTATGGAGACAGTAATAGGATGAGTGGCTGCTGGGGGCTAGAGGGGAGAAACGGAATGAATGGGCAGAACACAGAGGAGTTTTAGGGCAGTGAAACTATTCTATATGATATCGTAATGGTGGATACATGTCGTTATGCCTCTGTCAAAACCCATAAAATGTACAACATGAACAGTGAACCTTTAAGTAAACTGTGGACTGTGGGTAAAAAGAGGTGTCAATGTAGCAAATGTAACAATTGTAACAAATGTACCCCTCTGGTGCTGAGAGGTTGACTGTGGGGGAGCCCGTGGTATGTGGGACAGCGGGGTATATAGGGAGTCTCTGTACCTTTAGCTCGAATATGCTGTGAACCTAAAACTGCGCTAAAAAATGAAGTCAATAAAAGAACAACAATAAAAGACCCACCAAACCACCGCAGGATCGTGACTGTGAGGACAAGAAACAGAACTCGAGCTTCTTCGTTTCTGTCACTGTGTGTCACCCCTTGGAAATTTTGTTTAAAATTAAATTAAAAATTAATTTAAATAAGCTCTAAAGTTTAATTCAAAATAAATTGATTTAAATCGGTTTAGAAATTTAATTTAAATTTGTTTAATTTAAAATTTAAAACACACAGTCTTTAAAACAGGGAAGGCATCACAAGGTGTGATGTTTTTATTGGGTAAGTGCAAATTTCAATTCATACATGAAATATTTTTCCGAATTTAAAAAAAAAAAAAGATCCTTAAAACAGAAATTCCTTCTTTTCAAAATTGTTAGTCGCTTGTCTTAAAACTAAAGGACGAATCAAGAAAACAATAGTTATTACTGATTATTGCATGTGTTTTACTGAAAATAATTTTATCGTCCAGAGGATTGTTCAAAATGACCTGCTCCGAGGGGCAAGTCACTGGGTCCTGGCCGCTGAGACTGGAGATGCCAGTGCCCGCGAAAGCTGCACTGCTGGGCCAGCTGTCACTCTCCCCCAAGTCCCCTGTCCCCTTCCCAGGCGACAGGGAAATGGCTTGTCACTTTGCAAAGGTGCTGCAGCCAGTGGGGCCGCAGAGGAAGGGTCGAGGGCGCCGGGCCCCTGGGACCTGCCCCTGGGCGGAAAACCTAGAAAGTTCCCAGTCCGGGGCCTGTGCCTGCGGGGACCGTGCGCCCTCTTTCTCCACAGCGTCACGTTTAGAAACGGTATTGCTCACCACGCATTCTTTATTTTGGCCTCAGGGTCAACATTCACTTGTTTCCCGTTCTGCTCACACGGGAGCGACCCCCGTCTCCCTCCAGGATGGCTCAGAGCCCCCATGTGTCTCGGAAACAAAAACGCTCGACAGGAGCGGAGAGGGTCGCTATGGAAAACGGCGTCCCCAGAGCTCGGTGGGGGACGCCAGGGTCTGGGACGAACCGACGCAGTGTCGCTCCTCGCCGCGGACGCACGGCCACGCGACGGTTGACACCCGCTGCAGCGGGTCCCCGAGTGCAGAACGGCCCGCGCCCGCCCGCCCGGAGACGCTGTCGCCGCGTGTCCCTCCTCAGAGAGCGCGGGGCCGGCTCTCCAGACGCCCTGACCGCTGAAGACGAGGCGGGAACCTCCCCGGCGCTGTAGAGAACGTCAGGACCCACCTCTTGGCGTCTTTGATGGACGTGGCCGCTGCTTGGTTTGTATGCAAATCACCCACAATGCTTTGAGCGGAGTTGCCGCGGATCACCTTGGATTATATTGAAGAGAAAAAGGCCTTTTTCTCAACAAAGCCAATGCGTTTAATGTTTAATTTTTTAAATATATGGTTTATATTTGAAGCGTACGTTTCTATATTAAAAAGAAACCCATAAAAAATCACCGTAACTGTAGAAGAGATGGAGATTTGGAGACTTATATAAGCAGGGGTGGGCAGCTAAACCTCGGTGGGTCCGAGTGCAGTGGTGCTTAACAACTAATTGATCACAACCAGTTACAGATTACTTTGTTCCTTCTCCACTCCCACTGCTTCACTTGACTCGCCTTTTGCTGCATGTGGGCAGCCAGCGAAGCTTACTGGTGCTTTAGGGCTCTGGCATACTGCTTTAGGGCTCTGGCATACTGCTTTAGGGCTCTGGCATACTGCTTTAGGGCTCTGGCATGCAGTACGTTGAAAAGGGAGGCCCCCTTGTCTCTGAACTGTTCCTGGAGAACAGGCAGAGACATAGGTTTAGGTGATTTAAGGAATGAGCCGTATCTCATGCACCTTTTAATCCACGGGTCAGGCATGGAGAGAGGGGAGCAAGGGAAAGAGCAGGTGCAGCAAGTTGCAAAGTACTCTGAATAGCACGATTCTGTCTCCCTCTACAAAATAAAACGCTTCGTACATCTGTGTGTAAGCTTGTGGGTTAATATCAGCAAGGTGAAAGATGAGAGCAGAAATCCCCTGGCTGCTAAGCTGGAAATAACGCAGAAACTTTGCTTTCCTGCTTGCTGAGTGGTGGGCAAGCTGCTCACGCTTCCTCTTGTATTTCTCAGACTCCGTGGTTCATGCTATTGGCTCTAAGACATAGCTTCACCAAGCTTTGCTTTTCTTGTAAAATGTAAAGATTTGGGTATCGGACAAATGCCCACTTCCTCTTGTATTTCTCAGACTCCGTGGTTCATGCTATTGGCTCTAAGACGTAGCTTCACCAAGCTTTGCTTTTCTTGTAAAATGTAAAGATTTGGGTATCGGACAAATGCCCTTTTTTCTTTTTTCAAAAGCCTGGCTTTTGCAAATCAAAATTATTTTGCTTTTAAACTGCTGTGTATGTAATGATAGCAGGATATATACCATGCAATATTGGGGACACATTTATACTAAAAAAAACCTATTGATTGTTCAAATTTAACTGGGCATCCTGTATTTTATCTGACAACCTTATCTTAGTGAAATATGTAAGTCTTAAGAAAGAACTAATCCCAAACTCTTCCTTCTAGAGTTATGATGTGACTCTCGGCTGCCCTCGTTGTCGCACTGGCCATTCATTGTTGCTTTGCAGATGTTATTATCTGGTTAGGAATCTTCTGGAGAAGGGATACATATGCCATCGAGACTGATGGGATTGTGCAACCCCATACCTGTGGAAATCTTCCTAAAATCAGAGAAGCTGACACTGCTGTCACGTTTCTTAGTTTCTTAGTGTCCACGGTCACAGTTATTCCACCGTCAGTTACTTACCTCTTTCGCTTGCCAAACTCTCTCTCTCATTTATCTAACTTTTTTTTTTTTTTTAGTTGTTTTACAATGTTTCTACTGACTGGGATACTACAGCAATCAGTTTCATGGCTTTGTTGCCATTGTTTTGTCACCAGTTTTTCATCGTGGGGTAGCAGAGAGGGTCCTCATGAAGAAGAAAGGTCACTCTGGCTCTGCAAGTAATAAACTCAGTGGCTGACAGTTCATGTAATCTCGCAGAACCTCAGTTTCTTCATTTGTAAAATGGCAGTGTCTGTCATACTGACCTAACTGGATTGCAAAGAATATTAAATGAATAAATTATATGAAAATCTCTGTACCTTATAAACAGTACAGATGTAAGTGTCGTCAATACAGATGTAAGGGTCGTCTTTAGCAAATACAGAATGTTGACTATGGCCAGCAGACAGTACTCTCTCGCAGTATCATTTAACTGCCATTGTTTCTCAGATACAATGATAGTCCTATGTTAATGGCTGGTGTATGACCAGCATCAGTTGGTTTGAACAATCCACTGCAATTAAGGCATGTCCATTGCAAGGAAACAGTGAGCTTTACAGAAAAGGGCAGGAGACCTAGATTGAGAAAGACCCACAAAGAGCCCACAATCTCTCCAAGTCTTGGCCTCCTGAGGATGGTGCTCCTTATGACCCCTTTACCTCTCTTGTGGGTTCACTTTGAAACTGAAACAAGACGATAACCATGGAAGCCCTTGGGAAGCCCAAGTGTGCTCTCGAGGTGCCTTGGGTGGCCTGCACCTATAAGGACAAAGTAAATATTTCCTTTTATTATACACACATTTGTGGCAGTCACACTGTATTGAGACACCATCACAATCTTATCAAACAACATCTTGTCTCTGAGATTAAGAACTTATACCATGTAGCAAAGGGTGTGATGACCCCCGTTTCAGGTGCGGAGGCAGCGGAATGGCTTTCTCAAGCTTCCTTACACCAGAACCCAAGGGCAGAGCCAGGATTAGACAGCAGCTCCAGTCGCCTCCCCCGGGCGTCCCACAATGTATTCTGCCCATCTCCCACTCTCTTCTCTATTTTCAGACTCTTGGACTTCATTTTTCTTCCTCTAAAATACTTTATGTCTAAGAATGTTCACATTTCTATTTTCAAAACTTAACGGGATTGTCGGCTTTGAAATGTCTCCAGGTTTTGTCTATTGAGTGTTCGAGTATCATCAGATATCCGTCTTTTACGTTACTGATATTAAAGCATATTGAAATCCTTACATAGCTTCAAAGACTTTTCCTTTCCTTTTGTTCTCTTTTTCTTTCTTTTTTCCCCAAATGATTTAAAGAATGTAGAAATTAAATAAAACCTTCACTATATTAAAAAGTGGGGAAAATAAAAGCCCTATTCACCCTACCCCATTTCCTTTCTTTGATTTCTTAAGACATGTACTGTCTCTACCAATCATTGGTCTTTAGCACCTATTACCATGTCTTTTTTGTTGTTGTTGTTGTTGTTGTTGTTGTTTGTTTCTTTTTTGGCCTGTGATGGGTGTCCCCAAATTCATTGTTAGCTCCTGGAGGGAAAGGACTGTATTTTCCTTTTTTTTTTTTTTTTTTTTTTTTTTTTTTTTCCCTTTCCCAGTAATCCCAACTCATCTCAATGATGCAAAAACAGTAATACTACTAGGTGGTGTTGACTTTCAAAAATTTTAAGTGAAGTTAAAACAAGAACAATGGTATACCTGGAACGGGGACAACCCTGCAAAAGACTAGTCAAGTGCAGTAGTGAGAAGGGGGGAAGAGTAGAACAAGGAGTTCGATCTGTAACTGACTGAGAACAATCAATTGAGATAACTCACTACCTTCGGACCAGCCAAAAGGCTGTTTTGCTGCTTGACCTATTTAAAGCTCAAATATTTGCTCGTTTTTACCTTATGGTGATGTCTTTGCTGTAGGCTATCAATAACTACTTTTATAGTATCGATCATATGTATCCTCTAAGGATTCTCCAGAGCACGTATTTATCAATACATAGGATAAATGTATTTAACAAGAATCAGAAGCATTGCTGAGCATCCTGGGAAAGAGACATGCAAAATCAGCAGCTCGTCACCAGAGCGTCTCTCCTCCCATCCTGTTTGCTCCAGTGTTTCAGCCGCCACAGGGACCTGGAGAGCCTCCAATCCGCACAGACCTCCTGCGTCTGTTTACCGTGTGGGACCGGGAGGAAACTCTGTGAGCCTTGCTTGATAAGCTCCTGTGCTTCCTACATTTGTCAACTGCAGCAGGGCTCCACGCCCGGGAGCTGACACTCTGGCATCTTGGCAGAGGCGGGTGCCTCCCCCATTGCCCAGGATCCCTGCCTCCTCCGGAAACCCCAAATGATAAAAACCAAAAAACACCATCACAGGAAGGTGAGGGGGAGGGATCTGAAACACCAAAGCCTAGGACTTCAGAATTTAAAGGGACAAAAGGCAGAAGCAAAGATAACTAAATAAAGGAAAATGGAACAGATTTCTGTACAAGTGTCAGAGAAGCAAAGCTCCGAAAGACCTGAAGTTCATTCTGAATGCAAGGAATAGCAAAAGGACAGCAGGGATGTGTTTGTAGCAACAAGGACTGGGGCTGCTGGGTGCTGTGTTTGTAGCAACAAGGACTGGGGCTGCTGGGTGCTGAGCTCCGTTCTGCTTCTGGTGAAGGATCTTCCTCCTGCAGAGGGGAGCCCCAACTGGGACAGTGCAGACCAGGGGGGCAGGAAGGCAGCTGCCCATTTTTGACTTCAAGTTTCCAGGGCCAGACAAAATATGCCCCTGGGTACCCACCCCGGGCTGATGGCAAAGTAGAATTGTCGACTCTGACTCCTTTTGGTACCTAGCACGGTATCTGGTACCTAGCAGGTGCTCAATACTTGTGTTGAGTGAATGAACGAAGGAGATTGAGGAGAATAATGACCCCAGAAAACTAGACAGGTAAATGTTGTACTAATTTTCAAAAGAGGGGAAAAATGAGAGTAAGAGTTTCGTAAATTACAGAGAATCTCTAAACTGATGCTGCTCTAGCACAAATCTAGAATGGATGATTAAGCACAAGGCGGGTGTATAGACAGCCAACTTGAAATTAATGAGAAAATCTTGCACACCAAAATAGCTTAATTTCTTTTTGTTTTTAGTTGCACGGCTTGATTTTATTAAACTGTTTACACCTCTCATTCTACCTTTGCGTGGGCTGGGGGTGGTCTGGTTTGGTGGCTGACGCAGGCTCAACAAGCAGAATCAGTGGCTGCTGATGGGGACTGAGATCGTCCTGGGAGAGGAGGTCCCTGGGGCTGTCCCATAGGCTGTTCCTTGGCCAGACCCTAACTTGTTTTCATCAACCACATGAATGAAGACACTTGCGGTGGCTAATGAAATTTATCATTGACACAATAGGTCATATGTGGTGAGAATCAGGAAGACACTGGAGATTAACAGCATGGGCTGAAATTCCATTATCTGGGTTCAAGTCCTAGTTTTCACCATCTATAGCTATGTGTCTTTGTTCAAGTAGCTTACCTTGCTTGAGCCTCAGTTTCTCCATCTACAAAATGGGCATAACCAAAGTATCTACGTTGTAGAGTGCCATTTGGAAGATTAAATGAGAAGCCATGTACGGTTTACCAACACATTAAAAAATATATGTCTTGTAAGAATGTGAGCTCTCAAGGTTCAGAATCATTTTCCCTGGCTGAACAGACACTAACAAGATAACAGACACAAACTAACAGGGCTGAACTTTCCCTTTTCAGTTTAAAACAAAAAACAAAAAAATCTGAGCAGGTACCAGATAAGAGAATGCCACAAAATAAAAATGCAAATACTTACATAGTTACACAGAGCTGTCATTATCCTCTGGGGTCTGTTCTGGTCTGATGGTACTCAGAGCCGAGGGGTCAGTTTGGGGCCCCACATTTAAAAAAAGACATTGACAAACTAGTGTACCCTAGGGAAGATGACCAGGGTGGTGACATACATTTCCTCACACTTGAATGATTCCTGACTTTGTGAAAAATGCTTTCAACAAACAGTCTGGCATTTCCTCAAATAGTTAAACACAGAATTACCATATGCCCCAGCAATTCCACGCCTAGGAATGTACTCAAAAGAATTGAAAACAGCGACTCAGAGAAATCCACGTACACGTGTGTTCATAGCAGCACTTTTCTCAGTAGTTAAAAGGCGGAAACAACCAAGTGTCCATCAACACATGAATGGAAAAACAGATTGTGGTCCATATGTACAATGGAATATTATCCATCTGGAAAAAGGAATGAAGTTCTGATATATGCTACTATGCAGATGAACCTTGAAAATGGAAACAACCAAGTGTCCATCAACACATGAATGGAAAAACAGATTGTGGTCCATATGTACAATGGAATACTATCCATCTGGAAAAAG
Organism: Galeopterus variegatus; assembly: GCF_000696425.1. Lineage (NCBI taxonomy): Eukaryota > Metazoa > Chordata > Mammalia > Dermoptera > Cynocephalidae > Galeopterus > Galeopterus variegatus. The sequence goes on from NW_007727246.1 coordinate 385,741, forward strand.
GAATGAAGTTCTGATATATGCTACTATGCAGATGAACCTTGAAAACATTACAGTAAGTGAAAGAAGCCAGACACAAGGTCATGTGTTGTATGATTCCACTTACATGAAATGTCCAGAACAGACGAATCCATAGAGACGGAAGATTGGCGGTTACCAGAGGCTGGAGGGAGTGACTGCTTAATGGGTACAGGCTTTCCTTTAAGGGTGAATAAAATGTTTTTGGAACTAGATAGAGGTGGTGATTGTAGAACACTGAGAATATATTAAATGCTCCTGAATTGTACACTTAAAAACAGTTTCGATTTTTTCACACCTACCTCATGTAAAAAAAAAAAAAAAGGTTAATTTTATATTATGTAAATTCCATCCCAATTTTAAATAACAGTGGTTTGGTCCTCATGACAATCCTGTGAAGGGGGTAGGATTGGCAATATTTTTTCTAGTTTTATGATTGAGAAAAATGAGGTTGGGAGGTTTGCCCAGTTAGTAAGCTAAGTAGTGGCAGACTGGGTCTCAAACGAGCCTCCGACGTCCACCCTGCATCCCTTTCACCCTGTCCCTGGGGGGTCCCATAGCCCTTGTGGACACCCTGAAAAGGAAGCCGAGGAGGCTCTGGAGCCATCTGCCAAGATCTGTGCTCCCTTGACCCCTGGACTTGTGCACAGGGTCAATCACAGCCTGGGCAGGGCGGCTCTCTCCCGGGAGGTCAAGTCCACGGGCTGGACCAGGTGGGACCCGCTGCGGAAGGCCAGGCCGCCCTACCCGGACTTGCTTCTTAAAGTAAACTTACTTTGTCAAAAGTCTTTCTTTGTCTGTCTTAAAGTTCTAATCTGTATAATTTAGGGCAAAGAGAAAAGTGCTTTATGAGGTTCCTTCCCCAAGGCACAGCCAATGCTTTCCGAAAGGCTCCCTTCTCGGTCTTTGTTTACTAACAAGTGGTCCTTTGTCCTCTTCTCAACGTTATCTATCTCGGTAATCTAAGATGTGAACACGTAGAATTAGAAACCTATGCTCATTTTGTTTTGTGCTGAGCCGGGTGAAAAGCACGTGCAGTTGGGGGAGGGGGTGTGACTTAGCGGAGGTTGGGCAGGAGAGCCCCTTCCCGCCTGGCCCCTCCAGCCTGGTCCCCCAAGGACCTACCACTCTCCACTTACTCATTCAAAATGATCAAAATCCGTCACTTGTGCTCGGCCCTAGGTCGCCTCCCGCTCCCAGCTTTGCTTCCCAAGCCCTGTGCTTGGACCAGCCAGTGAGCACGTGGACAAGACCTGCAGGGGACGGCTGCTTCACCTGAGGTCCCACCGAATGCATTTTCAATACCTCTTTAGGTCATTATGATAGGAACCCCCTTATCTGAGGTTTCACTGTCCGCAGTTTGTCACTGAGGTCAACTGCGGTACGAAAATATCAAATGGAAAATTCCAGAAATAAACAATTCATAAGTTTTTTTTCATAAATTGTGCACCATTCTTAGTAGTGGGATGACATCTCGCACCATCCTGTCCCCTCCACCCAACGTGAATCCTCCTTTTGTCCAGCATCTCCACGCTGTAGACGCTGCCTGCCCTGCAGTCACTTAGCAGCTATCTGGGTTATTAGATTGACTGTCGTGGTGTCACAGCACTTGTGTGCAAGTCACCCTTATGATGGCCCCAAACCACAAGAGGAGTGATGCTGGTGATTCAGACATGCCAAAACTGTTAAGTGCTTCCTTTAAGTGAAAAGGTAAAAGCTCTCTACTTAATAGGGAAAGAAAAAAAAAAATCATATGCTGATGCTGCTAAGGTCTACAGTAAGAGAAAATCTATTCATGAAACTGTGAAGAAGGAAAAATAAATTTGGAAATAGTATATACGGGGTGCGGTACTATCCGTGGTTTCGGGCACCCACTGGAGGTCTTGGAAGTACCCCCCGCAGATAAGGGTCTAATCCCTTTGCCCCACCTGATAGTATCTTCAGAAAACAGGGTGAGGTACCTATGTTACTTGCTCTTTGAAGTTGTGCACAGTGATGGGCTTGAGAGTGAGATTTGTCCTTGGGTCTTTATATTAGTACATTTCTGTTGCTTATAACGAAATACCTAGAACTGGGTAATATGAAAGGAAACAAAATTTATTGCTTATAATTTCAAAGTCTGGGGAAGTCCAATGTGTAGGGAACACAGTTGGTGAAGACCTTGGTGGTGGTGACAGTGACCCAGCGGTCTCACATGGCAGAAAATGGCAGAACAGAGACAGACTAACCTCTCATGATCTTCTTTTAAAGCCCTCAGAACCATGCCCCTGACCACCATTTTTAATCCATTCACTAGGGCACGGTCCTATAATCTAATCACCTCTTCAAGATTGCACCTTTCAATTACCTTAAGATTTCCCACCCTCAACAGTTACAGTGGGAATTAAGCTTCTAATATATGAACTTTGAGGACACATTTCAATCCACAGCAGGTCTCCTGGAGCCCTCCTGGCGCACAGCCCTCTCTCTAAGGCCCACCGTTGACAGTGGGAGGCCCTGGCACTTCCTCGGGACCTGGGGAAGGAGCTATGGGCAGGTGTCCTCTCATAAAATATGAGGGTATTTTAAAAAGTTCATGGAAAAATAGAATAAAATTAATGAATCTTTCCATTAACTTTTTGAAAATCCCTTGTGCACTCAAGCCAACAGCTCAGTGTTAGGAGAGCTGGTCACTTGGAGCTCCATGGATTTGTGGAATTTGAAGTCAAAGAAGCCAGGTAAAGGTCCTATCATCTCCAGGAGAGTCACCTGCATGCCTGTGCTACAGACTCTGAGAGGTTCCTCAACAAAGAATCCCACTGAAGCATTTTTATTTTTTAGCTCCAGTATTTCCCAAGCCAAATAACTCACAGAATTTGATTTTAATGAAGCACTTACTAATCTCCTTCAGAAGTGTTTTGCCTACACATTTTGGGAGGTGCTGGTGCCATGGAAAGAACACTCGTTCTCAGTTCTGGTTCTGGCTTCCCAATTTACTGACGCTGTGCTATGAAGGAAATTATTTAATCTCCTGACCCCCATTTCCTTCTCTATGTGCTGGAGATAAGAACTGTCCTGCCTACATTCCAGGGGTAAAATGTGATGGTATTTGGGAGCTTTTGAAAAGAGATGCTCGGCTCCAGCCTTGCTGGCTGAATCAGTCACTCACAGACCCACACCCTCCATTTGGAAGTACCTTGTGTCTGCACAAGCTAAGCCAGTGGCCCGTCCTGGCCCAATACCCAGGCGGGAGACAGAGATAAGCAGTTGCAACATAAGGAAACAGGCCTTCACGCTTAGCATTTCAGGGCTCTGCAGACCTTCAAATTGGTGTCCAATGTTCTGTGCACCAGTTTACTAGGTTAAAAGAAAACCATTTAGAAGAGGGACTGTGCATTCTTTAACCAGACCTCCAAGCCTGGGACTCAGCTGCTCCACACGTGACCTTGAGCAACACCCTCCCTTGTCCCATGCTTACCGCATGCCAGGAACAGTGCTAAGCCCCTACACATTTTATCTCATTTAATCCTTACAAATGTCTTACAGATGGGCAAATAAACTCAGATAGGGGTTAAGTACTTGCTCAAAGCCACACAGCTAAACAGTAGAACCAGCCTGGATTAAGACTTTAACAATATATACTGAGTCCCTAATACCTAGTAGGCACCCAATTGAGGGCAGCTATTATTAGTCTAAGATTTGGCATTGTTTTCTATGCTCAGATCTCTCTAGATTTATATATGCAGTACCTCCTATATACTAAGTAGATAGTGACACCTAAACATTCCTCAAATTTGTACAAAACGTGACAGGACAACTGACGTCACTGTTTCTCAATGAATTGAAATTGTGGAGAAAAAAGAATAGGCAATAGGAGATTGCTCTAGAAAGAGACTTAAGAGACGTAAGTAAAAGTGCAGACATTGTTGATGATATGAAGGACCAATTGTAAAAATACATTTCTGAGAAAACTGGGGAAATTTGACCATGTACTGGGTATTAAATGAATTATTTTGGTAGCTGAGATAAGGCTCTGTTTCTGTAGGAAAATGCATTCTCAGGTATGTAGGGGTGAAAGACGTCCTGGGTATGTCATTAAAGGAAAAAAAGAGGATAGGGCAGATATAAATGCAGAATTTTGATAGTTCCAGGTGGATGGTAAAGGGTGTTGTTTATACTCCTTCCATTTTTGTGTGTGCTTGATAAGTTTTATAATAACAAAAACCTTAATTCAGGAACCTGGGCATCCAATCACCCTTAGTTCCACTTACCCACCCCAACATCTGATCAGCCCGGGAGTCCTGGAGATACGGTACTCTTACCCGATAGAGCCCATTTTCTACCCAAAATGCAGCCCATCCACCAGTCCCTTGCTACTCGACTCTCCTCCTCCTCTTCTCAGCTCTCTGAGGGGCTGATCTAGGCTCTCCACCTGGGACGGTGTCCCCGGGCTCCCATGCCCCCATGAGGCACTGATCGCACTGGACCAGAACTGATTGACTTGTCTCTTCTGTGAGCTCCCCGACCAGTCTGGGGTAAATTCCCTCACAGAGGTCTTGCCTTTTGCAGTCAATATGAAGTTTACTCAGTTAAAACACTTGGGCAACCTGGTTTTCAAATTATATTTCAGAAGCGGATACTTTTTTGACTTCTGCCTCAGGGCATTTGCACATGCTGGCCCAATGCCTGGAACATTTATTCCTGGTTTCTCAATCTTCAATGTGCACATGAATCTCCTGAGACCTTACATGCAGAGTGACTCCCTAGGGCCAAGTCCCAGCCTGAGATGCTGCATTTCTGACAAACATCCAGGTAGTACCAACGAAAGCAGGACCCAGGAATTGCTCTTATTCTTTGCCTGGCTCAAGCCAACTTGTCCTTAGGGTCCCAGCTCAAATGTCACTTCAGAAAGGCTTCCCTGACACCTCAACCGAAATGAGGCCATCCTGCTGTTCTCTCCTGGAGATTGGCTGTCCTCCTCATGGTCCTTTATCCTCATGGGCAGCGTTCCCCCGACTGGACTAGAAACCCCAGGAAGAACCATTTGTTCTCCTGGCACAGTGTTGAATGAACGTGACTTTTGCTTCAAAAAAAAAAGCCCTTAAGTGAGGCCCCCCACCCACATCTACTCCTATGAGCCCCTGAGGGAAGGGGCTTGAAGGGCCCCAGCCCAGGATGGGGGCGACTTGTCCTCCTGATGGAGGGCATCATGGGGTGCAGACTTCCCGTCATGCTGAAGATTCTGGGGACCTACACACCACAGCCCATCCGCAGTTCCTAGTCTGCCTCGGCCAGATCCAACTCTAAAGTCGTCTGCCCCTTCCCGTGAGACCTGTTCCCTGCACCCCACCCAAACCCTATGACAAACAGCTGTCTCTGCTGAGGGAACTGCCAAGGCAGGAAATTTTCAGCCTCATCACTTTTGTTTCAGTGGAAATTAGGAACAGGTGAGTGATGGGGAGGAGGCGACGGCTCAGCTCCGTGAATGATCCTGGAACAGAGCTCACATCTCACACAATCTCCCGAGAACCCTATGGCCCAGGGCAACCTGTAAGGAAGAGCTGGGCCGGCGCTGCCCCACCCTCCCTGTCCTATCCCCTCCTCTCAGCTCCCCACAAGGTGCTCAGGGTGGCCTCCTTGTCCTTCCCCATCACAACACTCTGCCAGTGCTCACCTGAACACACAACCAGGAACTGAGACCTCCGAGGCGCCTCAGCCCAGGTCAGGCTGATGAGCCTTCCCTGGGATCTGCAGGGGTCAGTGAGGCAGCCCACCTACCGAGCCCAGGCCAGGCCTCCCTGGCCCTTCAACTCAAGCCCACTTGGGCTCCTGCTCCACCCCAAGGCTCCCAGAACAGAGCAGGTGTTTTCTAACATATTTATGGAGGTTAATTTTTAATAATTTTTATTCCATTATGACAGCCTAGCCTATCTTTTCTACCACCCCAAAGTACCCATGCTCTGTCCAAGGTCATTTCTAGTTGAGCAGTGGGGACTCTGAAGAGGTGGGGCTGCCATGGGTGGGTGGCCTCTCTCTGGAGCTGAGCCTGGCTTGGGGGACCTGGGCGGGTGTCCTCCTCGGCAGGGGGCTGGCAACAGTTCTCACTTTGTGCCATAACAGTAAGAAGCCAAAAACTGAAACAGTCAAATCTTTAACAATTCTTCAATGATAAAAGACAAAATCAATGTGATCTGGCAAAGCATTTCTTAAACTTTAAATTAAAAAAGAAAACATTCTTGCACAGAAGAGTCTCAACTTATCTGCTCTGAGGAAGTGTAAAGTAGAAGGTAAAAAAAAAATCAAACCCCAAATGATAAAAATAGATGTATCCTCCATAAAAATCTGGACCAAACTACTGAGTCATTCATGACTATTCCATATTCAGAGCATGAGGTGAAATACCAAAGTATAAAAAATTGGGGAAAAAAAAAATCAAGGTACTGCCACTATGTATGTGGCCCGGCCGTACCACGGGCTGGCACCCCTGGCTGCAGCCATCAGAAGCCACAGTGTGTCTGGTCCCTCGACCCTCTGCAGACCTCAAGGCTTTCAAAGCTCTTCCTTGGTCCTGCTCAGTTTTGTGGCATGTTCTTCTACAAACTTGCTCAAGTGCTCCAGATCTCTGTCGCCACCCTCAAATTTAATTGGGTTCTTTTTGTCCCCACTGGGGGCAAAGTAGATGGTGGGGAAGCCCTCCACCTTGTAGCGGTCACTGGTGATGTCGTTGGCAGTGGCATCCATCTTGGCGATAACCAGGCTCTTCTGGCCCTTGTACTTCTTGGCCAGGCTGGTGTACACGGGCTCCAGCTGCTTGCAGTGTCCGCACCACGGTGCGTAGAACTCGATTAGGACGTCCTTCATGGGGTCCATCACAATGGAGTCGAAGGTCTTCCCCACCACGACCTTGACCGGACCCTTGTTGTTCTTGGGCACTGGCTGGGATTTGATGACTGGCTTCAGCTTTCCTGCCAAGGAAAGCAAGGGTGGGGAAGGGTGTCAGCACTGAAACGGCCTTGGACCCTGATAGACTGTGCAGCAAGGCCAGGAAGGGCCTCATCTCCAAAAGCCCCACCCCAACAAAAGGCACGTTATTTCTCTGGTTAACTGGTATCTTCTCTCCCAGTCCCTGCAAAGCCCAGAGAGGGCACAGGTCAATCCCAACCTAGGAGTAAAGGGCCATCTTGGTCCTGTCCAGTGAGGCTGTCATAAGAGAGATGCTGCCCAGTGCAATGGAGTTTTTGAGAGCCAGCACCTAGGACTGAAAACCACAGTGGGAGAAGTTCCGAGAAGACACTGTGGTCTGCACATAATTTGGCCAGAGCTGGGGAACTGGGGCCATGTGCCCAACCAAGATCAATAAAGATACTCTGCTTAAAGCCTCACAGTAGGTTTTCCATATACACAAAACTTAATTTCTAAGTCCAAAAGCCTATTCTAAAGGTTTTAAAAATGAGTCTCCTTTAATTTCCAAGACACACCTCCTCTTTTTCTAGAAGAAAAAGAAAACAAAGCACATGAATTGGGATTCTCCATCTGTCTCCCTATCCCTCAGGGTCCAGGAGCGAAAACCAAGGGTCAGGCCCATGAGAACCAGTGACTGAGGATGCAGAGGCCCAAGCCAGGCTCAGAAGCCACGGGAACAGCACTGATCGCACCCAAACTTTGCCCATCTGTCTGGGCTGCATCTTCCAATGTCTCCACTGCATGGCCATGCTGTAAGCCTGAACTGTAGCTGGTGGAAGCTAAGTGACATTAAATGAGCCCTAAGAGCCCAAATCTTGCTTTTACTTTCAAAGTAAACAATGGAAGAATTGCCAAAAGGAAATAAAATTTCCAAATGTTCCAAAACTTCCAAGCTGACTGGTACCTTGGTGTTTGGGGCCACTTGACCCTTCCTGGGACAAGGAAGTCAGAGAGCCACACACGCCCAGCGGTGGGGAGGGGCCGCCCCTCCACGGGGCCAGATGCCTCTGCAGCCTGCACAGGTTCTGTGCTGATGAAGCACAAGAGCCACCCAAGGGAGACCATGGCCCCGGCTCACCTTTTTTGAAAGCTGTGACAAACTCCCGGAGGGTGTCAGAATCAAACTCCTCCGGCTCCATGGCGAACTTCCTCCCGCTCTCGTCCAGGACGGCTGCATTGACGTCCTCACCGCTCTCACTGAGGCCCAGGTCCTTCACCTCCGTGGCATAGTCCTCCTCATCAGCAATGGCAAAGGTGTACTCGGGGAAGTCCTTGGCCACCTCCAGGACTTTGTTCCGCCAAAACTGAGTAGCTGAAATGGACCAAGGGCTATGAGCTGAGCAGGTAAGTGGACCGACAGTCCCAGCTCAGACTCCGAGGTAGTTAAGATTCTGTCGCTAATATTCACAGACAAGGCACAAGCCCTGGATTCACTTCATTTTTTTTTTTTTTTAAATTTCTGATGGCTGGCCAGTGTGGGGAACCAGACCCTTGACCTTGGTGTTGTAAGGCCGTGCTCTAACCGACTGACCCCACCGGCCAGCCCTGAATTCACTCCAACCAGAGAGACAAGCACTTCTGAAAAAGCCACGCTTTGTGAGCAGCTGGGCTATGGCCGCAAACCCAGCAAGCCCCACGGGCCTGTGCCCAGGTGCCACAGCACTGCCTGCCTGGAGCCCGAGGCAGGCCTGGCCTGGTCCTGCAGCCTCTCAACTTCTCCAGCTCAGCCTCCTCATCTCTAACACGGCGCTGGACTCAACTCTAAGCTCCTCCCTTGCTAAAAAGGGAAGGAAAATGGATAATTATACAGCACAGAATGAAAAATGACCCCGAAGCCATAAATTAAAAAAGAAAAGTCCACACCGGGGCCACCCCAGGACAGGATTTCTAAGTGAGCGAGCCTGAGCCCGGCCCCAGGCCCCAGTGGGCCCTCACGCACCTGCTCTGTAGTCGAAGCTGAAGTCCACACTGTAGTAGACGACCACCAGGGGGCGCCTGCTGTAGCGCTTGGCCTCGTTGAAGGTCTTGCGGTGGCCCACCAGGGGCAAGGCGTGCTTCACCACATAGTCCTGGATGGCCGACCCCTCCACCGAACCCTGTTCCAGACAGGGCACGGATGAGAGCCAGCCCCCCAAAACGGGCTCCGTCTGACACCCACATCTCCTACTGCTGCTGTTAACCAGCACAAACGTTTGCTCTGAGGGGTTTCAGCGTGGGGGGTGGGAAGCGCGGCTGTCTGAAGGGATGGGTCTTGGAGGCGACAGCTCTGGGCCTGCCCCCATTCAAGCACACCCCAATAACTCCCTGCTGCCTTTGGGGCTTCCATTCCTCCCATGAACACTAAGGAGACTTCTCAGGCGAAGGCAGACACGTGGAGGGTCTGGGCCCACCAAACCCAGTAAGAGCCACTCAAGGAAGGCCAGCAGCTGTTTACATGGACCGAACCGTGCAAAACTTTCCATCCCAGCCAGTCTGATCTTCACAGGAGGTATGTCCTTCTTACAGACAAGGGCAAGCCAGAAAGATACAGGGTAGTCTCTCCTAGGCATGGCTGCCTTTCCAGGTTCCAGGCTGTTCCCTCAGTGGAGGCCCCAGGAACTCGGGGTGAGGAGGCTGGGCTCACCCCGCCTTGTCCTGTCACACACACTCCCCTGCCCCTTCAGGTCCCACAAGAGCCCAGCAAGGGTCCCGGCGCTGTGGGCCAGCACAGCCTGGGCAGGACACTTGCACGTCCACCTCAGCTCTGCTTCTAACTGGCTGTGGGGCCTGGGTGCGAGAGCTCACTTCTCTGCATCCCAGCCTCTGTGCGATGAAAGCTGTGGATTCGACACCCCACATTACTTCCCAATCTGAGATCTATTCATTGAAGGTCAGGCCCCACTGAGCTGGACCCAGGATCACCATGGGCCAGGAGCTCCCTGGACCCTTCCAGAGCTGTGTGTGTGCCACCCTTTAGGAAGCTGAAGCAAGGGGGCTGTGGTGGGGGCAGCGGGATGGAGGGCAAATCCACATGCCAAGCTCAGCAGCTCACCCGGTGAATAGAAGGCCCTCGGCACCCAAGCCGCCTCCCAGCACTGATGCCCGGCTCAGCCTAAGCCACACGTCTGGGCCCCAGCCATGACAGACATCCAGGCCAAGCCCTCAGTGGAATATGCACCCGAGGGACACCAGTGCTTGCCTGCCAGGAGCAGGAGCAACTGTTATGGCAAAAGTGGGTGGAGCTTTGCCAGGGGCCTCAGGTGTGTTTGAGGCCCCCCATGCCCGTCCCTGCTGCAAATCTGGACCATAAGCCGCCTGACGGCTCTACCTCCACTCTGTGCCTTCAAAGATCCTGTAGGGTGGGGAGAGAGCATTGCAAAAGGCACTCCAGATCCTACAGAAGAATGGAGCAAAGCCTCCATGCTTCAGACCCCAAAGTGCTCAGCTGGGGTCCTCCTGCTGCTGCGGGGAGCCCTCCCTCACCTCCATGTCCATCACGTTGCTCCTGGGCTCATACTTGGACTGGAATTTCTCAGGCTGCATTACAACCAGCTTCCCTGGGGAGACTTTCAGGAACTTGGCTATTTCGGTGCTGAAAGTGTGGTGGAATTTGTAATCTTCTCTCAGGCTGTTAGCTGAAAAGTTAACAGAAGGAAAACACAATTTATTAAACTGCTTAAGTGACTGAGGTTTAATTTGTTACCCATCTCAGCCAAAGCAAATATCCTGAAAATAGTGTAATTACCACCATCAATTCTGTGTGGACAACACCTCGAGCTTGAACACTTGAAGGGAGTTTGTTTTTAAAAACTTAATACAGGTATAATATCTAAATCCTTTGTCTTGGAATTTGTCAAAAATAAACTGAATGTTCACAGAAAAACCCAGAACTAATCTGTCAGGAGCTACCAATGACTGCCACGCATGGTGAGCAGCACACGGATGCTCAGGCAGATGGATGGTGCGGTGAGGGTATGCGTGTGCCACACAGCCCTGCACGCCTTCCTCTTCAATGCCTTTTGTGGGGGGTCTGAATCTCTCCTCGAGTTGGTGAGCTGCCTGTCTGTGGGCTGGAGCTCTGCATGCAGTTCTTTTGCGATATATGCTTTTATTTAAATCTTGTGAAAACTCCAAAATAAAGCCACTGTCTGAGGATACACCAGAACAGGGCTTGGCTAACTTTCTGGAAATGACCAGATAGTAAATATTTTTGGCTTTGAGGACCATATGGTCTGTCCCACCTACTTAATTCTGCTGTGACAGTGTAAAAGCAGCCAGATAATGTGTAAATCAATGAGCATGGCTGTGTTCCTATAACACTTTACTTACATAAACAGGTGGTGGGCCAGATTTGGCAGATGGCCCATAGTATGATAACCTCTGCCCTAGATCCTGTAGGTGAACTCACCTCCAGTCACCCGGCCCCCTCACTGAGGCATCCAAACCCATCCTGAGATGATTCCATTATTTAGTCATTTAAGTACTGGGGTATCACCCCACCCTTGAAGGTCTAGAGGTTTGGCCTCCAGCTGGTTTACAGGAAACACAGGGCTGAGACAGCACACCACATGTTTCTGGGAAGGAGGGGGGCAGCTTGGAAAAGCTGATGGCTTTTGGGATCACACAGATTCAATTCATAATTTTGTGTCCTACTGACTGCGTGACTTTAGGCATATTAATTATTAACCTCCCTGAGCCTCAGATTCCTCCTCTGCAAAGTGGAGACATTAAAATCTACCTCACAGAACCATTGTGAGGATTAAATAAAGCAATCCATCTATGTAGAAGGCCCTTGATCGTTCATCTCCCACCATTCTGAGCCTCCAGTGCCCCAGGTACTTGTCATCAGTTGGCTTTGGGCAGAGACGGATTTGTGTCAAGACCTCACTTCTTGACCCCATAACCACAGACCCTTTCCTCTTGCTGCCATCCCTTCTGCTCCTGCCCCGTCAGCCTCTCCATAAAACATCTTGTCTCCCTGGGGCCATTTCTGTCACCCTCCATGCTTCCACAGTGGGAGGGTAGGCACAGCAGGCCCAATGACTCTTGTCCCCACCTGCAGGCCTCGTCCTGCCCGAGCTAAGCTAGAGCTTCTGACCATGTAAAGTGTGGTGCCCAGGCCCACCCCAGACCAACTGCACCAGAACACTTATTTTAACAAGATCCCTGGAAATTTGCATGCACATAAATTTGTGCACTTTGCAGCCAGACTTAGGTCTGGAGACTCCACTGCTGCCCACAGCCCTGGGCAGGTTGGGGTTTGTGGAAGATATTGACTAAGAAGTTATTAATGACACAGAAATAAAATACATGTATTTCACAGGACAAAGCCTGTAGTTTAGGGGGCCAAAGCCCAGCCCTTTAGGAAGACACATAGAAATGCTAAGATTGAAAATGACCAGAAAACTTTCACAGGACTAAACCCTTTGATGTAGATAAGAGAACTGAAGCACAGCGAGAAGTGATTGCTGGGGGGGGGGGGGGGGGGGGGGGGCC
>NW_007727246.1:399414-412583 GCF_000696425.1 Galeopterus variegatus
GGGGGGGGGGGGGCAGTTGCCCTCGGTGCAGATAAACCTAAATGAAGGGAAAGTATGTGAACTAAAATCCCCAAGGATATTCTGCTAGTTAGTGCCTGGAGGACGTTCCACATCCCACTGTAAGCTGTTTCTTTGAGTTTCTCCAGGAGTTAAGCACTTTGGTGATTATCTCATTGTTTCCTTTTGTACATCACACAGCTTAGTTTTACGACTCCTTTTGATCATAAATTGCTTGAACTATTTTAAGTTACACGTGCTTTGATGAAGATTGTCATGTAGCCAGTTTGTCTGTTTTCACTATGATTGATTAACCACCTGTTTTCCTTCTGTAACTTTCTTGTCTTTACAATAAAAACTAAAACAAAAACTGACTCGGGGCTGTGCCTGGGCTCTCATCTCTTGAAGTTTTCCTCAGTGCAGTCCCTTCAGGCTTCTCATTGCTCTGAATACATGGGCTCTGAGTAATCTTTTGAATCTCCGTCACTCTACGAGAGGCGACAGGGCTTTCCCTCTACATGTTTCTTCCTAACCCACTAGTTAGGAGTGGATGGCAAGGTTACCTAATCAATGGATTGAGGAAACACGTACAGAATACAGCCGTACTATAAGTTTTATTACAACATTAAGCTGCATTTGGTGTATGCACAGCTGTTATTGTATAGCAGAGGGATTAACACCAAGTGGCAAGCAGTACATTTAAAAGATTATAATTAGTATTCTAAAGTAGAAAACCAAGCTGTTTGTGGTGTGTGTGGGGCGGACACTCAGAAAACAGATGAAGAGGATCTTGAGTGTCCCTGAAAAACCCATCTTCCATTCCCACCCTAGAGGCCATCCAAGATAGCAAGTCCCCCTGTCCCCAGGCATCAAGGAGCCAGACTTGGGCAGACAATGGGTTTTGGGGTGACTGCCACCTCTCCCATCCTCGCAGACACCACTGACAGCTGCTCATAATTTCACTTCCCAGACTATCGAGACCAGCATTCCCTGTGCACTTAGTGTCATCAGGCACTGTGCTAAGCTCTTCATCTCTATTATCTCAACAACCTCTCAAAGTAGAAACCACCACCTGTGGCATGAGAACACCGAGCTGACCATGTCACTGCCTGTGGTCACAGTGCTAACAATGGCAGAGCCAGGACTCAAGCCAGGTCTGATTCAGAGACCCTCACTTTACGGTCGGAAGACTTTCCCTCTTGCAGAGGGGCTCTGGGAAGGGCTCCTTGAAGGGAGGAAGGCAACAGTGGATGGACTTGGACGAGTCTGACTGTGCCCCTCTCTCTGGGGCCAGGAGGAGATGGTGCAGCCCGTCTCACCTAATTTAGTGTGTGATCAGTGTGTGATTGTGAGCATCAGCCAGGCGTAATGAAGGCAACAGGGACCCAGCTGCAGGCCCAGCATGGAGAGCTTACTCCCACAAACGTTGTCTCAATCCCTCCATCAAGCCATCCCCTAAATCGATGCCCAAGGAGTTTTATACAAGAGCAGCAAATGTCCCAGCACCCTCTGGTGGCCTGGGCCACATGCATTCTGTTCAGCACAGAGGGTCACTACTTACCGGCATCCTGATACTGCTGGTAGGCTAGGTCACTCTCCCCATTAAAGACCCCAATGACGATGACATCATCTCCATCCTTCAGAAACTCCTGGACCTGCTTCAGGGTCCGGACCTCCTTGGAGGGAGGCCCGGACTGCTCGACCATGTAGTTAACGATCCCTGGGAGCAGAGCACATGCCTGAGGAGTGGCTGGGAGCTGCCCACCCCCACCTGCACCTGCGCCAGCCCCTCCAAGGGCAGCTCCTGTCAGGGGGCTCCCTTCCCCACCACGGGATGAGAGAAGTGGCCATACCATACTTTTCTCGTGGGCCATTGTAGTCAAAAGGCTTTCCCTTGCGGAAAATTTTCAGGGTGGGATAGCTGGAGACATCGAACCTCTTGGCCAGGTCTGTCTCTGCAGTGGCATCGACTTTTGCCAGGGGAATCGGCGGTGAGCGCTTGCTGAGCTCCTTCGCGGCCTTCTCGTACTCGGGGGCGAGTTTCTTGCAGTGTCCACACCTGCCAAGAGGAAGCTAGTTCTGTCAGGGACCTGTTCCAGTGTGGACTCGCCTTCCAGCTACATGAGGTGCAGAAACCCATCCTGTGTCCCCAGGCAATTCTGTGACATCTAGCAAACCTCTGAAGGCCTAGGTGAGGGGCTGGCAGCAGGAGGAAGGCGGTCACACACACAACACAAGCAGAGACGGCAGCGTCAGTGACAGGCACAGAGAAGGCATGGGAGAGACCGAGAGAGACGAGGTACAGGAAGGGAGGATGTTCTTGGTTGGGGAGTTGGGAGCTCGCAAGCATATGAGCTCGGGATGGCTTTCACAGAGGAAGGGACAGCTGAGCTGCGACATGAGGGATTTATTTTTTTATTTTTTATTTTTATTTTTTTAAAAAAAGATGACCGGTAAGGGGATCTTAACCCTTGACTTGGTGTTGTTAGCACCACGCTCACCAGTGAGCTAACCGGCCATCCCTATATAGGGATCCGAACCTGTGGCCTTGGTGTTATCAGCACCACACTCTCCCGAGTGAGCCACGGGCCGGTCCTGACATGAGGGATTTAGACAGGAGCCCATGAAAGGTGGGATGAGGGGAGGGACAGCAGACAGAGGTAATGACATGAACAAAGGCACGGAGAGCTGAAGAGTGTGACAAACCCACATGGACACACACACCGACCTGGCAGGAGAAGACACATCGGGGAGCTGGGAATTAAGACGTCACATAGCCCCGTTTATACAATAAGAACGGACAGGCCAGGACCCTGCCTGCTGTAGGGTCCCACTACTGAGTTAAAAGGAACACCGCCTTGGGCGGCCCGTGGCTCACTCGGGAGAGTGCGGTGCTGATAACACCAAGGCCATGGGTTCGGATCCCACATAGGGATGGCCGGTTGGCTCACTTGGGAGAACGTGGTGCTGACAACACCCAGTCAAGGGTTAAGATCCCCTTACCGGTCATCTTAAAAAAAAAAAAAAAGAACATTGTCTCATCCAGGTCCTTAAGACACACATGAAATAAATGTTCACCTGCAACTACTGGTAAGTGAGAGGGCCCATGCTCTGAGGTCTCACTGACCAGAGGGACCCGCACCACGCGCACTGAGCGTGCAGCCGCCTATCCGCTCTCCCTAGCTCCTGAGCCGTCACACATACAGACGCCACAAAGCAGCCAAGCAGCCAGACGGCAGGGTCCTGCTGTTCCTCCTCCTGCTCACCAGGCTGGGCCCCTATCATAGCACCACCAGTGCAGTTCTCTCCAGCACTGCAGGGGGAGGGAGGGCGCCCGCCCGCCTGCTCCCCCCACACACCAGGGCGCTCCCCGCCTTCTTCCCCAACTCATTTTCTTCTCCAACCACCCACCTGTCTTCTCTTCTCACCCATACACCCAATCATTTCCAGGTGCAGTGGTGTTTGCGGCAGAAGCCAGACAGCCTGGGGTTTGGGGTTGTCCAGGCACTGCCCAGAGCGAGGGCACCTGCCTGTATCAACCATGGCCTCTGCGTGCCCGTTCCAGGCTCTCAAGCTCCCTGGCCTGGCTGCCTCCCCAGGGGCTCATCTATAGGCAACACCCACCTGAGGCCATTCTTATGGCTTCTATTCTGGTTTACACAGCATATCCTGATAAATACCAAGCCTGCTCAAGAATCAGAACTACCAGCTGACCCATGACGAATTCATAAATGGTACCTCAGGCTGTGTCCTGGGAAGACTGATGGCCCCTCCTGGAGATATACTCATCTCTCTCTTGGAAACAGTCTCTCCAACTGCTCCCCGGGCTTAGCCATGCAGCTGGCCCAGCCTCTGTCCCCTGCCTGTGAAGCTGGGCACCTCACAGATCAGCCACCTGCACTCTCTCCTACTCTCTTTCTTCCTGGCACCTTCCCTTGGACACCCCCCGGCACCCCCTAAGGGCCTAATTAATATCTTAATACGAACTGACACCCATCTTACCATGGGGCATAAAACTCCACCAGAATGATATCTGCATCATTCACAACTTCATCGAAGTTATCTTTGGTCAACACGAGCGTGACTTCTGGTGGAGGCGTCCAGTCGGGCTGGGAGACCTCTTTGACCTTAGCAACGATTTCTGAAAGAAACCAAACAAAACTGAGCACATGGAGACCCCGAGTTGGCAGGTCCTTCACCTCACTCCAGAAGCAGTGGGGAGCGGGGAAGAGAGCAGCAGGTCCACAAGGAGAACAGGAAACATTTCACTTCCTGACATGTGACTGCATCTCTGGCCACGGCCACCTCTACAACTCTGAGGAAACAGTTAAGAAGCAGAAGGTCCACTGTTCCCCAAAAACTGTCTGTGGCATTTCCACCACCTCACCCACCTCACGCACGACATGCAGACTTCTCTAGACAGCCTAAGATCTGCCTGATGAACGAGACTTCCTTTATTAACAGACTATATGACCAATTGCAGGCACAAAGTAGAAATCTCCCAGTGGTTTTGATCACAGACACCTATTGAGACGATTTTGGGGCATCCCCTTAACATGCACAAAATGCACATGTAGTCACACACATCTAGCACAAGCACATTACACACACTGTAAAATGTGTGCAAAAACGGAAAAAATGTGAAAGAGCATAAGCTCCCCCTGCTCAAGGTGCACGGCATCACCTGGGAAGTCTTTAAAAAAAAAAAAAACCATTTGTGGCCTCCCTCCCCAGAAACGGATTCAGTGACTGGAGTATGTCTATAATACATGCTTACATAAGACTCGCCAAGGGGCACCATTTGCAGCCTCCCTCCCCAAAAACGGATTCAGTGACTGGAGTATGTCTATAATACATGCTTACATAAGACTCGCCAAGGGGCCGGCCCGGTGGCGCACTGCGCTAGTGCGCCGCTTGGGAAGCGCAGCGGCGCTCCTGCCTGAGGGTTCGGATCCCACATACAGACCGGTTCCCGCTCACTGGCTGAGCGAGGCGCGGGAGCAACGCCGAGGGTTGCAATCCCGTTGCTGGTCCCCGGTCCGGTACGGGGGCAACACTGAGGGTTGCGATCCGTTGCCAGACACGGAAAAAGACAAAAAAAAAAAAAAAGACTCGCCAAGGGGCCGGCCCGGTGGCGCACTGCGCTAGTGCGCCGCTTGGGAAGCGCAGCGGCGCTCCTGCCTGAGGGTTCGGATCCCACATACAGACCGGTTCCCGCTCACTGGCTGAGCGAGGCGCGGGAGCAACGCCGAGGGTTGCAATCCCGTTGCTGGTCCCCGGTCCGGTACGGGGGCAACACTGAGGGTTGCGATCCGTTGCCAGACACGGAAAAAGACAAAAAAAAAAAAAAAAGACTCGCCAAGTGCTTGGTTCCTAGGTCCAGTGTTGCACACTGTCTCTCTCCTTTTTTCACTGCAGAACCTACCGAGGAGCCAAATCTAAGAACTGCTCCTGCCTGGCAGCAGCGTCAAACTGAGTCACGCACAAGAGGCACCTCCATGGCCAGCTCACAGCGCAGATGGCCTGCTGGGCCCACGCCGGGCTCCTGAGCCAGCCACCGTGGGGGCCCGCTTAGCAAAACACACTCGGAGTGGCCTGCGGGGCCTACCGGCATGTGCTGTTCTAAAGGTTCCAAAATGGGCCACGTCCCTCACAGTCAAACACTGGGCAGACTTCTAAATATATACACCTATTTACTCTTAAACAATAGAAGTATACTACTTTCAACCCGTTTCTAGATCAACTTATTTATGTACTGATATGGCTAAGACATATTTGTTAAATAAAAACACGAAGGTGAAGAATAGTGTTTAAGATATGCTAACAATTGTGTGAAAAGGAGAAAAACTATACACACAAAAAACATACTGGCTTTTATGTATACAAATTACCTCTGAAGAATGCAGAAGAAACCTGTTACAACAGCCGCACTGAGAGGGGAGCTGCATCACCAGGGTCAGGGCAGAAAGCCTATTCATTAATCTACCTCTTCCAATCATGAAGCATATAAACATATCACCTAGTCAATGGACAGACCAATACACTATGAAATTAAGTATCAATGGAAGTGACAATATTTACTTTGTGTGCCCACAACAGGGTCCACTGCTTAAAGGAGGAGACTCTCACACCAACTCAAAGGAACTCTGAGATGACATCCAACTGACCACACATTCCACAGATGAGAACCCAAGGCTCAGCACATGCCTATTTTACAGCTATAAAGATCTGAACCCTATTCAATGTTTGTTCTACTATTCCACTTTGGGAACGGGAAACATAGCATCATCTTTTGTTCCCCCTTCCTTATGGTCATTAAAGAGTTATGCCCTTGCTAGAAGATACCACACTTCTATGTGTTCATTCATTTAATAAAATTTATGCAGTGCCTAATTAGTGAGTCAGGCAGGGATCCATCAGGCCAGATTGCAGATGCCATCTGGAGACTCCCTGGACTGTGGCTTTCTGCACCAGCGGTTCTCTGCTTCTGCTCTGGACCAGCAGCAGCAAGCCCTGAGTGCTTGTAAGAAATGCAAATTATTTGGCCTGACTTGAAACTTACTGAATCAGAAACTCTGGGGCTGGGGCCCAGGGATCTGCTGGAGGGAGCCCTCCACGTGACTCTGCTGAACACTAAACATGAAGAACCACTGCTCTAGGACACCACCACAAACCTTGGCCTCTCATGTCATTTCTAACACTGCTGCTCCAGATCTTGAGTTTCGTGGTCTGAAATGTACAGATGCCTCTCTCATCCAAGGATGAGTTTAATTTAGATCTTGGTTACCCCAAACGTTCCAGCAGAGAGCTGGTGCTCCTAGGGAAGTCAGTTACGGGTCCACTCAACTTGTTTTCCTTTCTATTATCCACACTCCCACTCCCCTCACTTTCTGTTCCTGGGGAAGGGAGTTCTGAGCCCCAGCTTCCTCTAACAGCTCAAGCAGCACCTCACCTTCCTGGGTCCTGGAGCCCTCGTAGTCGACAGCCTGCCCCTTCTTAAGGATCTTGATGGTGGGATAGCCACTCACATCAAACCTGCTGGCCAGCATGGACGCTGAAGTCGCATCGATCTTAGCAACAGCAATGGGAGGGTCATTATCCTTTAAGACACTGGCAATTTTTTCATATTCTGGAGCAAACTGCTTGCAATGTCCACACCTAAGAATTAGATTTTGGGGAAGGAGAAACAGGTTAACTGTACCCACAGAGATTTAAATCCAACACACACAAAAATGGGGGCTTTAGGAAATACATGCAGTTAAGACACACAACACAATGGAAAAAGTCAAAGGGGCTTTTGAAGGCAAACACGTCTAGATTTTAATTCCAGCTCTACCTGAGCAAATACTTTCAACATCTCTAAACCTCAATTTTTGCACCTATAAATTTCCCAAGGTCTGACCCAGTGACCCCCTTTCAGGGGGTCTGTGAGGTCAAAATTCATCATGTAAGACATTATTTGTCTTTTTCACTCTTTCTGCGTGTACAGTGGAGTTTTTCAAAGGCCACCTGACTCACAAGGATGTCAGTGTTCTGATGTTAACATGTAATGGGTTGTTATTTTAAAGTGAACTAATATTTTTAATTTCGAATATGGTAAAATACTGATAAACACAACCCACCTAAAAACCTCTTTGGGGTCCTCAATATTTAAGAGGTCTTGATACCAAAAAGTTTAAGAACTGGTGATCTATGAAACAGGAATAATATAACCTCACAGACCTGTTAAAAGGACTATCGAGATGTTTTACGTAAAGCACTTACACTATGCTTGAACATCAGGCACTGGGCAAATAACATGAGTTCATCCTGACTCTCATCTCAGAAGTGAAATGGGGCAGGCAGTGGAGGGAGCACAGCAGGGTTATGAGATGCACACACACAAGAGAGGTGAGGGGCAGGAACACCCCTGCACTGTGAGGTGGAAGATGGGAGAAGAGGTGGGTGCCTGACTGCTCTCCCAGGGCCTGCGCGTGCAATAAAAACCGACCTCACAGGCCTGAGACAGGACAGGGGTAGCACGTGTAACGTGCAGGGGAGTGGAAGGGTGGCCCTGAGACAGGACAGGGGTAGCACGTGTAACAAGGCCGTGTCTGTTCCCAGCATGGGTCTCCGTGTCAGCACTGCCTGTTAAGCGCCCACCCCAGCTGTGGCTAACAGAGCATGCGTTCATACTTCACCCACGGACCCTGGAACAAGAGCAGCCTGCCTCCTTGGTGCAAACCCACTGAGTGCCCAGCATTCCTACAGCAAGAGAGTGAGCTCCTGCAGCCAGGCACTCCCCCCCGGGGCCTGGATGGCCTCATGAGGGGCCGGGCTCGGGATGCACAGAGGTTGTCCAGCTAGAAGAATGTCAGTCCTTACCACGGAGCGTAGAACTCCAGCAGCACAGTGTCTTTGTCGGCCACGAAGTTATCAAAGTTTGCATCATTTAGTACTAAGACACCATTTTCTTCCTTAACTTCCAAGTCGTCCTCCTCTTCCTCATCTTCCTCCTCCTCCTCGTCCTCCTCAATGGAGTCTTCTCTATTTGAAGAATCTGAGAGGAAAATACCCAGACTGGTTAGGAAACTGGCTACTCTTCTCTTTAAAACTTTCCCAGAACCCAAGAAGTCTTAAAATGTGTCAGGAGCCCTGGGTGGTGCCTGGGGACCACCCTGAGATGAGGTGGTGACACCAGTCCTCCCTCACCCAGCAGTTCTCTAAATTTGCATACTGGATGGCCACCTAAGATTTCATTGAAAAGGAGGTCCTGGCTAAATGATGTTTGAGAACAACAGTTCTGGAATTTCAAGTCCAAACACCCCAGCAGTTGTTGGAGGGCAGGATGGGCCCTTCTGCAGATTTGCAGCCCCCTGCCTTGCTCTGCACTCTGTGCACCATCTCCTCCCTGCCCGCCACCTCTGCAGTCTTCCCAGGCCTCGCCGTCCCCTGCCCCGGCAGCACAGGCTCCCCTAGCCACACTCCACGCTTTGCATTTCAGGAGCACCTCATTTGGTGGTTCCCCCATGTCTGTGCTCAAGGGCAAGGTGATCTTTCACTGATATGCTTCCTCCTCACCCAGTAAGCTCTCCAGAGGTAGGGCCTCAATAAAACCTCCTGCGAACAGATTACCTCCCTGGGCCCCAAACAGTACAAACAGAAAGCAAGTACTTATTCTCGACTTTTCATTCTGCAGGACGAACAGGATAATTCTTTTTATCCTCAAGGGAAAGGCTGAAGCACGAAGGGGAAGGAGGTAAGGAATTATATTTTACTTATAAAGTCACCTCTGAGTAATTTCCAGGGTAGAAGTTATTTTGGGATGAATTTAGGAATTTATGGGGCCGACATGCATCAAAAATATAAAGTACACTTTTGCATGGAAGCTAAGTTTTCTTCCCAGAATGCAAGAAACCACACATCTTATTCTCAAGGTTCAGCTTAATTTTCTCTCCAAGCCATAAGATTAAGCATGGAACCCCTGTTTGGATTAACCAAGTTTTCCAGCTACTGCACATGGGTAAACCGAACTGAGCGCAGCAAGCACGATAATTTCATCGACTCTGCAGCCAGAATGTTTCAAGGGGCCATCATTTTTCTGGAGACACTTCCCAGGAAATAAGTCAACACTAGTCACAGCGGCTTTCCAAAAGGCTAGTCTGAATATCTGAATACCCCTCACTTGAAAGTCCAGCCCAAGTAACCCGGGGGTTTGGTGCAGGAATGTTCCTCTGCTTCAGCTGGGGGCCAGGTGGGCACCACACTCCCTCCTCCCCTGAGTGGTGTGTCACACAGGCTGGAAGCCAGTGCTAACAAGTAGGGTTTGGGTACCATCCATGTCCCCTCTCATTCACTGCCTGGCTGCTCCACACAATAAGAGAATTCAGCTTACTTGCAGGCAGATGGGAAGACTGGAGGAAGTGGGAAAGCAAGCACTGGGGAATTTCATCAAGGCAGAAAACACAGCTGGGAGAGGAAGAGGACCTCAACAATCCGCTCAATGCATGGGCTACATTTACAGGCCTAAAACACACAGCCACATCAGCAAGTCCCTTCCAGTGGAAATCTCAGAAAAAGAAAACGTGAAGATGTTTTCCTACCTATGCTCAGCCTGAAGTGGACTCTGAACCCTACTAGTGATGGAGCTCTCATAATTTAATGGGTGTCAACAAGTTAAAACAGGACTAAGTGTTTCTAAGAGGCAACTTATTTCTTGACACTTCAAAAAAATGAATTTCAGTATCTTTTTAAAGGATAAACAAAAGGACAGGATATTCCTGACATAATTAAGGACTCTCGACTACATTCAGTTACAGCCCCTACCTTCCCATTCCTCCCCAACCCTGACAACCCCAGCACTGATTCCTCTGCAACTTGAGAAGGTGATGTCTCTTATTTTCCTACCAAACCCACACATCCCTGCAAGCAAAACACCCACATTTTAATGGGTAGACCACTCTTCACTGGGCATCACTTTTAAAGTTGGCTATTCTAGAAAATATATCCAAAGCTTTCTAGTACCTTCTGAAAGGGTGCAACTTTCCTCAGCATGAAGTGAACGAAGCCTCCACGTTCATCTCCACATGGCTTAGCCCACATGGTAACGTCACTCCTGAAATGTGGGGCCCTTCATCTAACTGGGTCACTGCACTCCCTGTCCATTCCCACTGGACACACCTGGTGATAACAATGGGTCCCTGCCAGCCTAGACGCAGGGTGGGATGTGTACTTTAAGGATGTCCTCACTCTACTTCCTCAGCTGGCCACTCTCCAAGTCCCACCAGAGCAGTGCCTATAACAGTTAGATGAACTCTATCACTAGGCCAAAATTGACAGTTACATTAAACACTGAAAGCAAGAAATCTGTTATTAGAGATAATATTCTAGCTGATATTTGTTATGTGCCAGGAACTGTGCTGAGCTCTTAAACACATCACTTCACCCCTTGAGGGAAGTATATATGTTACACGCACTTTACAGATGAAGAAACTGAGGCACAGAAAACTTTAGTCACCTGCTGAGGATCACACAGCTACTTAGCGGAGGGTCCTGACCACTGAAGTGCTATGCTGTACTGTCACATTGGATTTTCTTCCCAATATGCCCAAAGTTTTAGGTGGAATTGTTTAGATTTCCCATGTTAAGGCTCTGAAAATAATGACATCTCAGAAATGAAGAGGGGCAGTTTCTCAGCATGACACAAAAGTGAATTTCCACTTACTTTTAAATCTAAACAAACCTATCCTAAATGAAAACAGGTAATAAACAGGATCAAAATATTTTCCTTTCCTATTTTAGCTGCAAGGATGTGTAGAGGTGACTTTTAATCTGAGACAAGGAAAGCCCTGCAACCTGGGGCTTAAACCATCAGGACTTAGGGTCTATTCAGTAACTATAGAGGGTGGGGGGTGGGGAGAAGGCATTTAGGTGCCCAGACACCACTGTGCTATTTGAATCTAAAATGTAACAGAGAGAAAAAAGAAAAAGCCTAAAGACTTGGAACATCTCCCATTCGGGATGCACAGCCCTGAAATAAATCTACTGGATAAGTGAACTGCAACAGGCTTTGAAAATGAAGAGCCAGGGATTCCCTCAGGGACAGGAGTCAATGTTAAGAGCTACAAGCCCTGCCCCAGAGGACATGCCCCGGGACGACTGCCCATGGCATGATAACCCCAGGGATTCCTTGGCTCACCCCAGAGGCAGCTGCTTCCCAGGAGGGACTCTACTGCATTAGCGACCTGTGACCCAAAGAATAAACTCACTGGCCCTAGCAGCCCTTGAAGACCACCCAAGTTTGCCACTCTCACAGGCCTTTAAAGAACCGCCTCGCACCCCCACGCCAAAAAAAAACCAGATTCCTGGACCCAAACCAGGACAAAGCTATCATTTTTAGCTACATTTCAAAGAGAACCCGCCATCCACATGGTTCTCAAACTTTAATGTGCTTCCCAAGGTTTATTCTGCCTATGAATTAACAGAAAACTAATTTAAAAGGAGATTCAGGGCCCATCCCCGCACTCCGCTTCAGTATATTTTGGGCATCTGTATTTAAATAAGCAGCCAGGTGATTTGGATAAAGGTCCCAAGACACACTTGTAAGCAACACCGCTTAGCTGGTTTCTTTCCACAGGTGTTTTTTGTTTTTTTTCTCTCCACCAAGTGCTGGTTTCTACTTCCTTTTCTATTTGGGCAAAGAGTCTTTCGAATCAGTGACCTTCACAGAAGTTACTCAATCCGTTTAAAAAGAGTATAAAGTTCACGCTTCCCCTCCACACTAATATGAGAAAAAGGGATTTATTTATACTGCAGCAAACTCCGTAGGTAAAAAGCCAGTGAATAGGAGAAAGGGCAGAGAGGAAGAAGGTTGAGACCAGCACTGGGATACCCTGTTCTCTAGGAACAGCAATCTTTTCTTAACTAGTACTTCCTAATTTTCAAAGTCCTCTTATGTTTGCAGCTAGGTGACTTGGAAGAAAAATGCTGGAACGATGCCTGGTAGCTGATCACTGTTCCTACTGGAGTGCACGTTCCTGGGCAGGGACCCCTCACCGGCCTCTGCTCCCGGAACGCAGCGCAGTGACTGGCCCACGGTAGGTGCTGCATAAACGCTCGCGGAAGGAAAGAGATGTCGTTTCTCAAAGACCGAGCCATCCCTTCATCCCTCAAACCAGAACGCCTGGGACAATTGCTTCCAGACCTACAGGCCACACTTTTAACTAGTAAAATGCTGGCCGCCCCAGAGCGCTCCCACTTGGCTCCTCGCACCCTCGCCCTGCTCTGAAGCGGGCTCTGACCACGGTGCCCCTCTCTCCTCACTGGGCGTGTTCGCTGGGACACTGTGGCCGGGTCTCACGCCCGCTTTCCCAGGAGCGACCAGAGCGCAGCCGGCCTGGACCCGAGTTAAACCCGAGCAAACGAGGGCGAAGAAACCAGCTACAAAGAAAGAACTTTGCGCCCCCGTCCGCGTCCAAGCCGCGGTGGCAGGGCTTCCAGCGAGGCCCCAGCCCCACAGCCCCCGCCTCCAGACCACCCTCCTCTCCCGGGAACCCTGCCACCGCCCCTCAAACTCCAGCAAGTCCGCGTCGGTCGTGGCGCCTGTTTTGGAGGGATCTGCGCGGACGCCAACCTGTCGCCGGCGCCGCACGGCCCCGCCCCTGCCCCGCGGCACGCACGGATGCTCCGCCTTC
>NW_007727246.1:412809-437826 GCF_000696425.1 Galeopterus variegatus
GGGCGCGGCGCCCTCCCGGGCCTCCGGCTGCGGCCGACCGCCCCTCACCTCCCGAGCGCCACGGGAGGGAAGCGAGGACAACCGTGCAGTGAGTCCCCCCGGCGACCGGCTGCGGGAGTAGGAAGCCGTGGCCCAGCCAACCCCCGCGCGACTCTCCGTGTGCGCCTGCTCCGCGCCCAACCGCGACCCGCCGCCCACGACCCTCCCCGGATCCTCCGCGCGCCCCTTCGCAGCGCGTTTAAAACTCGGAGCTCTAACGTGAGGTGCCTCCTTCTGATTGGCTGTGCCGCGGCCACCAATCAGCGGCTGCCACTCGGTTTGCTGGGAGCGCACAGGAGGAGAGAGCGAGAGGGGGAGAACAAAGGCGGCGGGGCGGGCCCTGGGGGGCGGGGCCTGGCTGCCCTCAGGGCGCGATTGGCCCGTGGCGCCGTGGTGGGCGGGGCCTGGGAAATACGGGGCGGGGCGAGGCTCGGCTTCCCAAGGCGGAGCTTGGCCGGAAGAACACGTGTCGTTAGTGGAGCGGTGGCGAGCGGGGCTGTCGCCGCGACCCGCCGGGGCCTCCTGAGGCTGGAGACCAGAGCGGGCGGAGGAGCACGAGCCAGTCAGTTGGTGGGAAAAGGAGAGAACGAGGCTCCAGAGTCTGTTTCATATTCGTGGGCTCCTTGGTTTCTTTTTTCTGCTTGAGCAAATTAGTTTGCATTTCTGCCCTGGGTATTGGGCTGGGGGTGGGGATGATCGTGCAGTAAAGTGAATCCAGAAATAGGATTTGGGGAAGCCTCTGCACGGTTTCAACTATGAACAGGCCATCAGATTCTTGTGTGAACTTTGCCTCATGTTATTTATTCCTCTTGAGACTTTCTGCAAAACAGACATACCAGACAGGCACTCTTGTGCTTTACATAGATCTAAATATAGTCTTGAGGTTTTCTCTCTTGGTCACTTTGGGGAAGAAAAGTAGGTTAAGGTACTGATTTTTGTATGTCAGAAAAGAAGCCTGTGGTGTGTATTAGGGTTTCGGATTTTTTTAACACCTGGGGGTTAAGGTGCCTGACAAGGCAAATTAAATTAAATACAGATTAAGTGAGGAAGAAAGAAAGCAGGCCAATCACAGACGTTAGCAATTAGAAAATTTTAATTTAATAATTTTTTTTGAATTCCTATGAATGTGATGATTCATTGTCACTTTTGTAGGGCAGAAAGACACGCAAGTAACTTTAACACCAGAGTATACACTAAGTGCTATGAATGTAGGCTATGAAACAGTTCAATATCATTTTAAAGAACTCTTTAAAAGGTAGAGCCCAGTCAGAATTTTCGTATCTGTTAGTGGTTTTCAATGAATTTTTATTAAACTGAGAGGAACGAAGGCCCTGTTTGCCCAGATGTGGGACAAATACAACCACTTTCACTAAGGCCCTTTACTGATATAGATGTGGGAGGAAACCTCTCAAAGTGCTATGTCTATGCATGTATATACACACATATCTTGTGAAATTAAAGACATAATGTTTTTTGTTTTTTGTTTTTTTTCTTTAGAAGATGACCGGTAAGGGGATCTCAACCCTTGGCTTGGTGTTGTCAGCACCACGCTCAGCCAGTGAGCAAACCGGCCATCCCTATATAGGATCCGAACCCGCGGCCTTGGTGTTATCAGCACCGCACTCTACCGAGTGAGCCACGGGCCGGCCCAGACATAATGGTTTTTTAAAAAGCGTTTAGAGTATAGCAATAGAACTTCATTCAGCAAAACATGACTGCATTAAGTCAGAAAGCTCCTTGTTCTTTTTTATCCCTTAATTTCACCCAATTTGCTTGTGGGTACAAGTAGGCTGGGAGACCACTGTGTTGAGGGTCAGAATGGAGAGAGATGCTACTTTCATGAATATCTCCAAGATCTCCATAACTGGTTGTAAATGCAGAGAAGCTGACCGTTAAGTCATAGACTGGACC
Source organism: Galeopterus variegatus (assembly GCF_000696425.1). Lineage (NCBI taxonomy): Eukaryota > Metazoa > Chordata > Mammalia > Dermoptera > Cynocephalidae > Galeopterus > Galeopterus variegatus. The sequence continues at coordinate 414,760 of NW_007727246.1, forward strand.
CTAACTTGGAAGTTCATTCATGTAAATGAACCCCCTGGCTTGTCCCCAGGGCTACCACCTAACACTATTAGGCTGGGTTAATAGATCAATTTGCCTATTTTTATTATTTTTGTTTGTGTGGTTTTTTGTGTGTGTGTTTTGTGGTTTTGTTGTTGTTGTTCTGTTTTTGGCAGCTGGCTGTTACAGGGATTGAACCCTGGACCGTGGTGTTATCAGCACCATGCTCTAACTGAGCTAACCAGCCAGCCCCTATAGATCAATCTGAAAATGTGTTTTCCTCTACTACTGCATGGCACTCCTAAGAGAAGTGGCCTATTGGAAAATAATTCTCCCCATCTAGATTGTCTCGGGTGGATCTGTGACAATCCTGGCACTTATATCTCCCGTCACAGACTGAGCTTATATGGTCAGAAAACTAAACTGAGGCCAGACAGCAGCTGCACACTCTACGTGCTCTGCATGTAAGAAGTTTATGGTCAATCTTATACAAGAATTAAACCATGTGGGATGAAACAGTTTCTTGTGTGTTCTGCAGAACTCAGAAATGATCCTACATTCCTGTGATTCTGATCCTAGAAAAAGGGAAAAGCTGAAGCTTTCAGAAGTGAATTTATTTTCAGAAATCTCTGCCTTTTCAGGCAAATACTTTTGTAGCCGCAGATATAATCTACATGTAATTTTACATCTACATTTTTAACAATATCACATCATAATCATTTACCCGTGCTGTTACATTGTCTTCTGAGCGAACTCAGCTCTCCATTGAAGGATCCACCTTTTTTATTTATTCATTTGTCTGTCTGTCTTTTTACCTTTGACATTTTTTCCCCCAAAGGATCCACCTTGACTCTTGAAGATTACAGACTGAAATAAATAATACAGGCCCAACTCAGGACTCCTTGATGTGGAGTATACCAACATTTATAAAGCAAATGTATTTCACAAGGCCTATTCTTCAAAGCCCTGTAGTCTCAGGTTTGGCCTAACCTTTTGGAATTACATATAGAAATGTTAGCCTTGCAAAAGATGGGAAACTTTCTTCAGGCTAAAGTCTTTGTAACACAGGAAAGTTGCTGGCTCAAGGACAGACAAGTTACTTGATTGATATGTAAAAATACTAGGGAAATTGCCATAGGGAAAAACAGTGTTTGCTAAGATCAAGCTTTTGTTGGTAGATCAACTCAATCTTTTGCAAATTGCATTATGGAATGTCACTTTGCTTGTTACCAGCCTCTATTGTTAAACTATACTTAACCATAATTTCACCTATGTTCTTTTCCTGTAACTTCCTGGTCTAGAGAATAAATGCAGGGCAAGAACCCCAGTTTGTGGTTAATTTCCAAAAGGAAGGAATGCCTCTCTCTTGAGAGTTCTGGGAAATTAACCCCTTCAGGGTCACTCACTGCTCGGAAGAAATGGGCTTTGAGTAATCCTTTTTGCGGCTCCATCACCCAGGGAAAGAGAGGTGACAAATCCGTGTGAGGCAAAGCAACACCTTTACTGCTCAGGCAGGTGCCCGAGGTTGCCTACCATGTTCCTTAACTCCATTCTGTGCATAGCTAAGACACCATACTCAGACTCTACCATAACGTTTAAGAATGTGACATTTTAGCTGCTGTGGTTTTTATTGTATCTTCCAATAACTTTTGTATTGACCGCCTTTGATGTGATTCAAATGAGGGAAATGTCGCGTAATATAGATGTAGTCAGCCATTGAAAGTAAGAACAGGGCTGGCCCGGTGGCGCACTGCGCTAGTGCGCCGTTTGGGAAGCGCGGAGGTGCTCCCGCCGAGGGTTCGGATCCCACATACAGACCGGTTCCCGCTCACTGGCTGAGCGAGGCGCGGGGGCAACACCGAGGGTTGCGATCCCGTTGCCGGTCCCGGTCCGGTACGGGGGCGACACTGAGGGTTGCGATCCGTTGCCGGACACGGAAAAAAGACAAAAAAAAAAAAAAAAAAAAAAAAGAAAGTAAGAACAACTTGACGTTTTTGCAGGGGATTGTCTGTGACGTTCCTTCCAAGTTTGCAAAAATAGGTAACTGGCCCGATCATTTCCTTGTTAAGCCAATGGTCTTGGCCACCATTTCTCATTGTTTGAAGGTGAAATAATTCTTAAGATATTTTAAGATTCAAATTAAGATTCTTCTCTTAATGCTCAAGTTTCATTGTCACCAAATGCTGGAAGATCCTAGGCATCTGGTGGCTGTTACTAAAAAGACCAGCGCCATTGGGATTTGTGGAAATTAGACAGTAAAACTTAAATAAAAACAGGACACTTTTATATTAGAAATAAAAGATATTCAGGGCCGGCCCGGTGGCGCACTGGATAAGTGCGCCGCTTGGGAAGCGTGGTGGCGCTCCCGCCCGAGGGTTCGGATCCCACATACAGACCGGTTCCCGCTCACTGGCTGAGCGAGGCACGGGAGCAACACCGACGGGTGCAATCCCGTTGCCGGTCCCCGGTCCGGTACGGGGGCAACACTGAGGGTTGCAATCCATTGCCGGACACGGAAAAAGACAAAAGACAAAAAAAAAAAAAAAGAAATAAAAGATATTCACTGTACTGGTATTGGTTGTGAAAGGGTAAGAGTAGAGGCTCTGGAGGATCACATACCTTTGTTTTTACCACTTGATTTACTCATTCAATATTTAATACCTACTATATGCCAAGTAGTTTTCAGTATGCAATCTTGCATATATTTTGTAATATTTTATGCTACTTTAAATAACATTTTTAAAATTTCAGATTTCTATTACTCTTTGCAAAGTGTATGGAAATACAATTGATTTTTGTATATTGATGTTGTACCCTGTAACCTTGCTAAACTCACATTAGTTCTGGTAGCTTTATTGTAGATTCCACTGGTGGATTATCATTTCTACATAAATCATGTTATCTTCACATAAGGACAGTTTACTTCTCTTCTATTGTGGATGACTTTCATTTCTTTTTCGTTCCTTATTTCACTGGTTGAAATAAGTGTTGAAGAGAAGTGATGAGAGTGGACATCCTTGCCTTGTTCCTTGTCTTAGGGGAAACAATTTAGCCTTCCCACTACATATGATGTTAACTATAGGTTTTTAGTATATGCCCTTTATCAAGTTGAAGAATGTCCCATTTATTCCTGGTTTTCTGAGTTTTTTAAAATCAGAAATGGAATATATGGTGGGGTATTTTTGTTTGTTTATATGGATTATTATATTGATTGATTTTCATAAGCTAAACCAACCTGCATTCCTGAGACAAACCTCACTTTATCATGATATATCATTGTTTTTATATACATTGGACTTGCTGGAATTTCATTGAGAGTTTTGCATCTATTTTCACAAAAGATATTGGTCTTTAATTTTCTTCTTGTATCTATCTGGTTTTGGTATCAGAGTAGTGCTGGCCTCAGAATGCATTGGAAAGTGTTCTCTCTTTTTCAATTTTCTGGAAGAGTTTGTGTAGAATTGGTATTTTTGTTGTTGTTGTTCCTTAAATGTTTGGTAGAATTCTCTAGTGAAGGGCCGGCCCCTGGCTCACTCGGGAGAGTGAGGTGCTGATAACACCAAAGCCACGGGTTCGGATCCCTATATAGGGATGACTGGTTTGCTCACTTGGGAGAACGTGGTGCTGACAACACCAAGTCAAGGGTTAAGATCCCCTTACTGGTCATCTTTTTTTAAAAAGAATTCTCTGGTGAAATTATTTTGTGTGGGAAAGATCTTAACTATAAATTTAACTTCCTTAATAGAGACAGGACTATTCAGGTTATTTCTTCTTGAGTGAGCCTTAGTGGGAATTTGTCCATTTCATATAAGTTGTCAAAATTATTGGCATGATGTTGTTGATGATATTTGCTGTGGTCTGAATGTGTCCCCCAAAATTCCTATGTTGAAACTTAATTGCTAATGTGATAGTATTAAGAGTTGGGGTCTTCAAGAGGTGATTAAGTCATGAGGACAGAGCACTCATGTTTGAGATTTGAGTCCCTATAAAAGGTTTTAAGGGAGTGGTTTCACTCCCTTCTGCTGTATGAGGACACAGTGTTCATCCCCTCTCACCCTTCTACCTTATTTGAAAAGTGTCAGAGTTCACAGAGAGACAGTTAATAACAAGAGTGCTGGAGTCAGACTAGCTGTGACAATTAACAGCTGTGTGACCTGGCACAAGGTAATGAGGCTCTGTAAAATGAGGGCAGAGATAATGCTCAGTTATAGAATTATTACAGGGTGTCAACAGAAAAAATTCATTTTGAAATGTTTAGCAGAGTGCCTGTCAAATAGTGCTTAGGGGTCACTAATTTTCCAAGAATATGAATTTCACAAGGGAAGTGACAATAACTGATAGTAACCACTAGATCCCTAGGCCTAACTTGATGCCTGCTCCATAGTCAGCATCCAATAAATGTGTGTCTTAGTGTGCTTCTCCCTACATCCTATGTCAGGAAAATATGTGGCCTTGCTACAATACTAATGTCAACTTTCACCACCACTGGTCAGCGGGATCAGTGCGAGACCACCTTCTACCTGCTCTTCCCGACTCTAGTTGCTTTCACTTCCATTTCCACATGCCCCAGAGTGATCTTCATAAAATGCAAATATTGTCATGCCACTCACCTACTCCACTCAGGCTAAAGCCTTTTATTATCTGGCCCCTTCTTCTCCAGTTTCATCTCTTGTATATGGAAGGAAATTATCAGTCATGTAATTTAAAATTATTACTAAACACCTTTTATTTAATTAATAATGTTTGACGAAGCACAGCAAACTTGGACAACATTGGGCCGGTCTGTGGCTCACTTGGTAGAGTGCGGTCCTGATAACACCAAGGCCACGGGTTTGGATCCTATATAGGGATGGCCGGTTTGCTCACTGGCTGAGCGTGGTGCTGACAACACCAAGCCATGGGTTGAGATCCCCTTACCGGTCATCTTTTAAAAAAAAAAAAAAAATTGGACAACATACATACTTCAAAAAAGCTTTGTTGTAACTTGGGAGAAATAAAAAATTGTTTTTTACATTTCTGTGTTTTTTAATTTCTTACTTGTGAGTCATACTGAAACACCAGCCAGACAGAGGAGATATTTTAAGCTGATTTCTTTTGATCTGAGTAGCTGTAGGTTTTGTGCCTTGGGTCTCTGGGTAGCATCTTTGTACACATACTTTTAGAAATGGATCTGTGGTGTTCTTCATGCATGGGCGTCCTGAAGTGGGCATTTGGTCAGTCTCTGCATAGAACTCTTCCCTTGCCCTTGTATTCTGACGTTGAAAATCTAGGTACTACATAGGTGGCTAACCGAACTTTTCCAAAACACCTTGTGGAGGAGAAAGTGACTTTCCTGTTTTAGTACCTAAGTAAGTCATAGGCTTTTCTGTACAATAGTGAGGACTCAGCTCCCTGAGCCACAGAGAAGTTGTTCACTTCATCCCCAGATGATTATTATTGGCATTACCTGTACATGACAATATCGCCAAAATCCAGTCCATACTTTACATACCAAGGTATGGAGTAGTCAAAACCAAGGACACAAGGAAACCCAGTAACGGTGAAATCATGGCAGTGACCTGGCGGATGCCCTGTAAAGCATGGGGGCAGTGAGAGAAGATGGAACAAGTGCTCAGGCCCCTCTCGACTGTGTTACTGTCACATCTTCAGTCTATGTTTACAGGAGACTGGGGTCAGGTTCATTCTATTTTTCATAACTAAGGGCAAAAAAGTTTTCTTAAAAGGACAAAATTGAGGGGGAGGAGTCTAGGAAAAGGATAAAGTAGCTTATTGAATGAAGTTATTGAGAAACTGCTCCATTTTCCAAGGTACCTGTATTGGTTGAGGCTCAGGACACCTGAATATGACCTGGGGTGTTCTCAAATGAACCAGCAACAGGAGATGGAACTGAGGTACATGTTAAGGTAGGAAGCAGCCCATGCTGTTATCATGGCTCTTCTGGAGTCAACTTAATTTTTTATTAAAGAAAGGCCTGTCTTAAAGGCTGATCTCGGGGCCGGCCCCGTGGCGCACTCGGGAGAGTGCAGTGCTTGGGAGCGCGGTGGCGCTCCTGCCGCGGGGTCGGATCCTGTGTAGGGGTGGCTGGTGCGCTCACTGGCTGAGCGCGGTACGGGCGGCACCAAGCCAAGGGTTGTGATCCCCTTACTGGTCACGAAAAAAGACAAAAAAAAAAAAAAAGGCTGATCTCGTCCCACAAATTGCAGAATTCTACATAGTGCTAAATCTAGGAGAAGACAACTTCTGTGAAAGTGATGATAGGAAGAGGAGTCATATCAGGGTTCAAACTTGTTCAGTGTGGAATTAGATAATTTAATGCATGACACTTTAAGTCCCAGTTTAGTACTTCACAGTTTTATTTAGACATCTATGGAATCATCTACATGGCTTGAACCAAGATAAACTAAGACACAGTACCCTTAAAATTCCCTTTGTCTTATGTATGATTTTTTTATAATACATAAGAAAGTTGAAATACAGTTTAGAAATCTCAACAAATCAGTGAATAAACCAATGTCTTTTACTTTTGGACTAAGTGTGATAACTATGTACTCTCAAAGGTAATTCTTTCCTGAAGTATAATTAGAAACCTAGTGATCTGTAAATGTCTTGGTTTATCTACTCCTGTGAAATAAAGGCAGAAATGAAACCAATATAATGCTTTGCAGAATTTTCTTTTATGATGCCACATATGCATGCAACACTTTACCAAACATTTTTACTTCTCAGAAATTCATCTTAGATGCTGTTAGCATTCAAAAGCAAAAACAAAACAAAAACCCAGCCCATCTCCATGCTTCTATATGGAGGTGACCATTTTTACCATGATAGGAGGGGCAGTTTTGCTATGAAAGCCTGTATATTTGAACCCTTTAGTAGCTTTTTATCCCACCTCTTTCTACCCTATGTACTAATTCCCAATCTATTCCAAATGGAAAAGTTCATGGATAGAACTAAAAAGGGGGCCGGCCCGTGGCTCACTCGGGAGAGTGCGATGCTGATAACACCAAGGCCCTGGGTTTGGATCCCACATAGGGATGGCCGGTTCACTCACTGGCTGAGCGTGGTGCTGACAACACCAAGTCAAGGGTTAAGATCCCCTTACCGGTCATCTTTAAAAAAAAAAAAAAGAACTAAAAAGGACTATCTAAGAAAATAAGTTTGCCAACCTCAATTGTCCCCTCAGCCCATCTCTGCTCACATCTGAGCAGCACTACGACATGGTGCTCCCAGAAGCACAGCTTGTGGCACAGAGCCTGGCCCAGTAGACAAGACACCAAGTTTGATCTGGGAATGACACACATAGAGGTGCAGTTTGCTTCTCTTAAAAACTCTGCCTGAAAGCACGGTCTTGCATGCACACTGGACAGGCACTGCCTGTCCTCCCCTCCAGGCTTCATCCAGGCGGTCTATGTCTCAAAAGCCTTCCCTCGCTGTCCTTCAGTGACCTACTCGGTGACACCCAATTCATGAAGAGTTACCCAGTTGTTCCAGCTGCATTGAGCTCTTTCATGCTTGGCATTTCATTACATGCTATTAATTCATCTTTATATAGTGCACATTTATTTTCTCCCCCAAACGTGGCACACGCTGAGTTTTGAAATAGTGCTGCCATTTGCCTACATCTCTCTCAGTGCTGAAACAAAGCTAAGCACTGAACAGAATATAAGCTTCTGACTCATGGACTACTGCTCCCAAATGGTTAAAAAGAGAAAAAAAGAAGAAAGAAAGCGAAAGGACCAGTTTGGAAGATGTTGAGGGAATAATGCAAATTAAGATTTTTGCAACATTTCTTGCATCTGATAATGAAAACGTCCCTCGCTGGTTGTTGCACTTCCCAGGTCTATCTTGCTGAGCAGGCAAGTCATTTACTGGCCTCTTCTAATTGTGCCTTTCTGTAACCAACCCGGAGACCACCTCGGCTGATGCTGTTTAACTATTTCGGTTCTTCCTCTTATTCACAAATATCCGCAGCCATAGAGAGAGTAGAGAAGAGCATTTCAGTCCTAACCAACCCGGAGACCACCTCGGCTGATGCTGTTTAACTATTTTGGTTCTTCCTCTTATTCACAAATATCCGCAGCCATAGAGAGAGTAGAGAAGAGCATTTCAGTGCTAAAATCTGATATGAAACAGGAGTTAATAAGAGCTGATCTGCATTTTACATACATCAGTGAGTATTGAGCCAAGAGGTCCCTGCTACAGGAATAAGTCTGAAGCTTGGTTAGAAGAGAAAATTCTGTTTCTACAGGTTTGGCAAGCTATGCTGGAAGAACCATGCTGAGTAGTCTTATCACATTTAAGGGATAATATAGAAAGTTCACACCATCAAAATGCTTCTCACAGGCTGATACTTTAATAGAGGTAGCCCATTTAATTCTCCCAACAACACTGACAGGTATTGTTCATTTTTAGATGAGGGAACTACAGACCAGAGAGGTAAGTAAATTGCTCAAGGTCACGTAGCCAGTAAGTGACAGAGCTGAGGTTCAAAGCCAGGCAGTCTGGCTCCAGGGCCAGGATTCCACAGTGTGACACTGTGCCCATGCTTCTCAGAGCAGGCCACCCTGACAGGAGAAGTTCTGCAGGGACTGAAGACAGCCCTTGTGATCCATTCATGGGGTTGCCCTTGAACACATGGACACAGATGCATGGATACTGCTTCAAAGACAGAGGAAAGGGCTCAAGAGTCCCAGCATTTTGTAGTGTGTGCAAGATACTTTTTAGGTACAAATTAAACTATGCTTAGTATGTGCAGGAGAAATCGCCTGTGTATATCCAAAAGACTCAACTTGAATTCATTTCTGTGTTGCCCAGAAAACGTTCTTAACAAGGTTGTTAGAACAGTGACAAAACAAGAATTTGACATGAAAGGACTTGCTGCAGTAAAAAATTAGAGAAGAGCAGATAAGCTGAGAAAATAGTCTTCAGGAAGGCTGGGTAGGAGAGCCCAGTGGGTTGGGCAGCCACAGCTGAGGCAATGAGCAGAGCAGGTGTCTTGAAATTTTAAAATGTGGACTCCAGACGGGGCCCATTGCCCTGTGACCTCAGGCAAGCTATGAGCTTCATTTTTAAATAACACTAATCTACATCCAGAGCCGCTTCATCTCTCAACTCTGTGCTTCTTACCTCCTCAAAATCCTGCTGCACAGAATGAGAGCAGAGCACATGTCTGCTGCTCCCTGAGTTTTTATCCCACTTCAGTACAAGGAAAAACTGTAGCTACTGCCTTGGAAACTTAGAGCATATCTTGAGAATTAAGGCTTAGAAAAAGAAAAAAAAAATCATTGAAGGCAAGCTGAAGAGATTCCTCCCATCAGCTATAAGTGAGGAGCTGGGGAGGGAGGCCCATGGTGCCGGTGACTGCAGCTCAGCTGTCAGGAGTCCGATGTGGGCGCTCCTGGCCAGTGAAGCCTTAACCACGCACAGAATAGGACCCAGATCACCCCAGCTGGGAGAGAGCAGAGTAGTGCTTCAGTGAGATGTGAATGGGAGCTAATTTGAGATATTCCATTTATTTGTAAATAAAATATTAGCAAATATAGCAAACCTGTACCTAAAATAGTATTCAGACTGGTAATTCCAGAAATGAGGCTGTTCTGTAGGGGATGGATGGGAGTGCAGGGACAGCCCGCCTTGAGGGACGGCAGGGAATTGTGAGCACACACTTCTGTCACCTTCATCAGATCTCGTGCTGTTTTTCACCTCAGGGTTATTCCTTCTTCCCTGTGCTTCTCAAACAGAAGAGCAAAGACGGATGGGGCAGAGGGATGAGATGACGGGGCTGTAAAACACTATTCCTTCAAGTTGTCCTCTCACCGTCTGCCCGGTCCTGCTGCTCCTGCTCCCCAGCCGCCACCGCCACTGCCACCATTCAGAGGTCTCTGCGGCTCGACACTGCGGCTCTGCTGGGCTCTGTCATCGGCCCCTGCACAACAAGTGCTTCGCGGCGACGGTGACCAGACTTCCGAGGGAAGCTCTTGCCACACTGGCCACAGAAGGGCCTCACCCCACAGTGCCTGCACCGACGGCCCTTCATGTCAGCCTCCGAGAGGATGGTTTTCTGGTAATCAGGGCACTGAAAGGACTTCTCCCTGGTGGGGACTCTCATGTGCTCTGAGTTTGACCTGATGGAAGAGCCTTTGCCACCTTCACCACAGAATGTCCACTGTCCACTGTGCCAGCCACGGTGGATCTTCATGCTACTCTTCACACGGACTGTCTGGCCACATTCGAGCACTGGAAGGGTCTCTCCCCTGCATGCAGACCCTGGTGGGCAACGGGTACTCCTTCAGCCAGAAGCTTCTTTCTGTCACACTCTGGGCACTGGAAGAGCCTCTCTCCACCGTGTGCTGACGGGCTCGGGGAGCTGAGACTAATGGGCGAAGCTCTTGCCATGCTGTCCACGAGAAAAAGGCCTCTCCTGGCTATGGATGCGCTGGTGGACTTTCACGTCAGCCTTAAGGCAGAAACTCTTGCCCTTCTGCAGTCACTGGAAAGAATTCTCACCTGTGTGAGCTGTGATGTGGGTGAGGAGCTTGACTTCAGGGAAAGCCTCGCCACAGGAGAACGTGCTCTCTGCACTGTGCAGGTTCTGGTGGGCCTTCATGTCACCCTGCAAGTGACACGCTGGCCACACTTTGGGCACGGGAAAGGTGTCTCCCCTTTGTGCAGGTGCTGGTGGCTGAGCAGGTATGAAGTTCTTACTCTTGGAGCACGCAAATGACATCTCCCAGTTGTGCAGACTGATGAAGGTCATGGCTTCTGCTTCTTGGCAAAGCCCTTGCCACACGCAGGACAAGGGAATGCCTCTCATGGCAGCATCCATGCTGGTACTCTTCAGATGGGAGCTTTTGTCACAGTCAAGGCATTTAAAGGGTTCTGTCCTGTGTGTACAAAGTGGTAAATTAGGCTTCACTTCCAGGGAAAGCTCTGGTCACACTCACCGTTATTAGCATGAGCGAATGATCACGAAGCCTCACCCACGGGTGAAAGTTCAGCTGACATTCACTGTACTGGAAAAGCTTTTCCCCATGGCAGAGCCTCTGGGCCCTGGAGATCCGAAGGCTCGCTGGGCTTCTGCTGGCACTTTAGGCACTTACAAAGGTGGGTCTTTGAATGGCATTTCATCAGCTGACTCTTTACTTTGCCCACAAACAGGGCAAGTGTAGGGTCCTGCACTGAGCAGCTCTCCAGGAGACAGGCAGAGCCCTGAGGTCTGTGTGCTTCAGCAAGTAGAGATGGAGGCTGTTGGCAGACCAGGTCCTTTATGACAGATCTCCGTTAGACTTTGAAAATAACTCATATCTTTCTTCTGTAAAATCTCTAAAGTGGCCCTGCCCTTAAAGACCACCTAAAGGGCAGCCCTCCTCATTTGTGGTATTGTTTCCCTGAAAGTTAAAGAAGTATCCAGTTATTATTAATATCTGCTCGATAACAAGATTAAAGAATAATTCCATTGTAAACCCCAAAATGACAAACTGACAGTAACCTGCACTGTTGTAAAAATCTACTTTTCCACAAGAAAGTTTTTCCTAAAAAATATGCAATTTTGCCACCAAATTTCTTTTCTAATAACACTGCTGGAACAGCTAGGCTATGAGATTTATTTGCAACAGAAAGATCCAGAATAGGACAGGTAACAAAGGAGTCAAAAGCTTTTGGGGCTTACACATCCGAGCAGCTAGGGCTTCAATGTGTGACCAGAACATAGGTGCTGCCTCTCTGCTCACCTGCTTCAGAACTGGCTCACTTCTCAGGTGGACTTTCCCCTTGAGGGCTATGAGATTTATTTGCAACAGAAAGATCCAGAATAGGACAGGTAACAAAGGAGTCAAAAGCTTTTGGGGCTTACACATCTGAGCAGCTAGGGCTTCAATGTGTGACCAGAACATAGGTCCTGCCTCTCTGCTCACCTGCTTCAGAACTGGCTCACTTCTCAGGTGGACTTTCCCCTTGAGGTCTCCAATGAATCTTCCATCACATACAGCAGGAAAGACAGATTCTTTCCGATAGTGCCCACGGGCCTTTTCCTCCTCAATTCTGGCAGATTTCTCCTTGTATCTCCCTGGTCTAGTTACATGCTCACTCTAATCAAATGCTGTGGTCGGGGGGTGGAGCACACTGAGTGGCTTAAACCCTTCCTTGGAGGAGGTGAGAGGTTTCCATTCCATCCACATTTCATAGCTGGGAGCGGCGGGGAGGCAGTGAATTCCTTAAGCAAAAATCAGGACCCTGTTGGTAAGGGAAGGGGACTGATTACAGAGAGGCAGCCAATAAATGTCCATTATACTCTGTCCCCCTGGTGCCCCAGTATCCACTAACACTCTTCTCAATCCTTTCAAATATGCTCATGTTTAATAAAATGCACTCACGCCCCCCTCAGAAGAAAACACGGAGCCCCTTAGGTGGACTTTTCTGCTCCAGGTCCTGGACATCCAGTCTTTTCAATCAGGCACAAATGCAATAATGCCCATGTTCCAACAAGCTATGGCTAGATGGTAAGTCTCAACACCCCCAATACACCCAATATACATTGGTGGCATGAGACTAGGATGACTAGAGTAAACACTCCCACTGTAAACGAGAAGAGGGACAAAACCAGCGAGGTCTCCCTGCCCAGAGAGTAAAATCATTTCCTTGGTCAGCTGTTTGGTAACCTGTTCTTCTCTCTGAGAAAATCTGCTTTCTTTCTCTTTGTCTCAGTGCTTCATCTGACCCGGGCACTGGGAAGGATACCTCCTCTGGAAGCTGCAGAGCCCTGCAAGTTTATTCCCTGTGGTGAGAACTTGGAGGCCTGGGGATTATCGTGGGGGTTGAGCTATCATGTGCTCTTGTCAGCTAGGTTTGGGGTTTCTTTGCAAAACAACGGCTTCAAAAATGTAGTAGGTATCCAGTCTATTGGAATCCATACATTTCAGGAACTAGTAACTGGAGCCAGAAATTTTACCAAGCTGTGGTCTGGATGCAGGCCAAGGAATGTCTGCCTCCTAGCGCACGCCTTAGGGCACCCTCCTGCTCCTGTCCCTACATTTAATGCCATCTGCCTCCTAGATCTGAAGCCATCCTGGGAGGGGACCACCTGTGAGCTGCACCCCAGCTCCATCTCCACACTGCAATGATCAGCACTTATCCACGGCCCCTTGGAACGGGCTTGGGTATCAGGCTTTCCCCACCTCCAGGTCCTGATCATGTTTTCTGCATGATTCTGTTCTCCCTGACTTCATTCTCACCAAATTTATCTCAGGGTAGAAACTGAGGATTTTTTGTCCTTGACAGGCTACATTTTGTTGATCTTCTAGCCAACCAGGTTTATACATTACAAGGGCCCCCCCCTTCTTTAAACATGACTAATAGCTTTATTGTTTTTGTAAAAGTGATACATGGATATTATAAAAAATTCAAGCCATTGGAAAAAGATACAGAAGAATGGAAAATAATTCACCTCATTTTACACCATCCAGAAAAACATAATTAATATTTACTGAATATTATTCTAGACATCTTTCTATACATATACACAGAAATAAGAATAGGGAGGTCAAAGATAGGCGGGAGTTATTTTACTAAATATAAGCACGCTCTTCGTGTTATTTCTAATAAAATAATTAACTTAAATTTTACTTGAAGAAAATTAAACGGAAATTAAATTTGAAGAAACTGCGAAAGTTCTAAAAGGCCTCTCTTAGCAAAGCAGTATTTCTTCCTTTGTTTTTAAACTGACCATGAAAGGGACCTTAGCCAGAGAATTGCCATCTTTGGGGTAACAAGGACCAAGCAGAAAATTTCAGTTGGCCATTAACTGGGGCATTGATAATTATCAATTCCTTGAGGTTAGCAAAGGAATTGAGAAACTGATTGTGTAGCTGAAACTGCCCCGAGATGAAATCATGCCCCAAAGGTATCCTCCTCAAAAGTTTATTTGTCTTATGTTGATTTAATTTAGATGTTGTGCAACTACAATTAAGGATTGAAACTAAGTTTTCTTACTGCCCTAATCAACTGCAAACAGAGCAATTCCAAGAGAAAGGCACAGCACCCTAGCTGATTATTAACTCACCTTCTCACTTAAAGAAAAACTGCATCCACATTAGTTAGAGGTACAAGTCAGGTTTTTTTTTTTTTTAAGTTTATTTATTCATATATTTTTTCATACATTCTATGATGTTGTGGGGCAGTTGGGGGGAGGGTGACGGGAAGGGGGAAGGAAATGGGGTGGGAGAAAGAGGAAGGTGGAAGGAGAGGGTTGAAGCCTGTGGCACCCCCTCATTCCTGCAGGGGAGACCAGGGGGCTTCCAGCAGTGGCTTGGTCATTGCTGGGCTGGGTGCAGATTTCAGGGCCGTGTGGATGAAGCCCTTGCCGCCCACCACTCCAGCTCAGGAGCCCCGGGCACTTCTTCTGGCAGCTCAGTGTTCGTCACTGGGCTGGTTGTGGGTGTGGGGGGCGGTGCGTGGCCGAGGCCTTTGGCTCTCCACCCTTGGGACTGGTTGTGGGTGTCAGGGGGCATGGCTGAGGCCCCCAGCCCTCTCCCCTCCCTGGCCTGGTAGCCCAGGGGACTTCTGGTACTTCTAGCTGTTACAGGTGTTCTTCGGTGATGTGAGACCTTTACTAGTTAATATCAAACTTTGTCTCTGGTCTGTGGGTATCTTGTGTTTTCTTTCAGTTCTGTGTTGGATTATTTGCTGTTCCTACCTCATACACTCTGCACTAGAACTAATTTGTTGTCCTTTGCTTACTTCAAAAATGGGGCAACTTCCTGTGAGGACCAGCACTTGAGCTCTGTGGTTGGGCTAAATTGCTGCTTTGCACTGATTCCCTGGGGAAGGCTTTTTCTGCAGCTCAAGTTTTTTTTTTTTTTCCTTTTTGTCTTTTTTCATGTCCGGCAACGGATCGCAACCCTCAGTGTTGCGCCCGTACCGGACCGGGACCAGCAACGGGATCGCAACCCTCGGTGCTGCACCTACACCTCGCTCAGCCAGTGAACGGGAACCGGTCTGTATGTGGGATCCGAACCTTCGGCGGGAGCGCGCCGCCACACTCCCAAGCGGGGCACTGTAGCAGTGCGCCACCGGGCCAGCCCCGCAGCTCACGTTTTAATGGGTGACTTTATAGGTACTTCTGAGATCTGGTGCACCTGGGCTGTGCAGAAACTCTGGTCTGGGCCTGAGTCTTTTCAGCAAACTGCGCCCCCTACAGTTCTATATTCCTGACCAGTCTCCACTGTGTGGTCCTGCACTGACTGGGGGCAGATCAGCTGTCCTAGCTGTGCCCGTGTTCTCCTGATGGGCCCATCTCCCCTACCGCCTGCACTCCAAACACTTCCCATGGGACGGGCCTTGTGCTGGTACCTTGCAATGACTCACTAGCCTGAGTGGCTCCTTTTTTTCAGTTGTTCTGGCTCCTCGCTCCTATGTGGGTCCATGGGACCCTATTAGTGGTCTTGCTGGCCTGAGGGCCACCAAGGCCCTCTTCTCCCCTGCAACCTCCAAGCAACTTCATACAAAGGGCACAGCTGTGGCTTTTGCCAGCTCTTGCGCCATGCATTCACCAGGGCCAGCCTTGAAGCAGCCAGGGCTTGAAACGGTCAGAGCAGTCCTTTCTTTCTCTCATCATGGCTTCTCCCACCTTCATGCACTCTGTAGGTCTCTCCTCCTCTTCCCCTGAGCTCTAGCGGCCCCAGCTTGGCTGTCATTGCTTTTTAATAGTTGTAAATTGGTTGACTTGTGGGAGAGAGTGACTCTGGGGACCGTCTATCAGCCATCTTGACTGGAAGCCTCTGAGTCAGGTATTTTTATGTTCCGGTGACACTTTACTGAGGTTATTGTCTTTGAGCTCTCCCTAGGAGATAAGGACTCCCACCCTGAAATAACATCTAGGGTTTGAAGCTGAATAGTCCACAAACTGTGGAGTCCATGATGCCAAAGCACGTAGTCCATTAGGTGACCCTGACATCTGACTCGAATCCTCTGCTGATTCTGTGACCAGCCTCCCCATTTGCCTGCAGGAAAAAACCTTACCTCACCTTCCCACCTCTTCCTCTTTATAAACCTCAGAACAGGCATCAGAAGGTGGGATGATTTTAGCCTGGTTAGCTCCCAGATGGTTATCTAAATAAACCTTCCAGTCCTTGCCACAACTTTGGATTTTACAGTCATTTGTTTAGTATGAGAGGGCAAACTGAGCCTGGCTGCTGGTAACAACCAGACAGCCTAAGGTTTTCTCTTTTTTCTAGAAATTTATTGAGGGCTGAAAGAAGCAAGCTGTTAACATCTGGACTTTTTTTTCCCCTACCAAGTCCCCAGTGTTTCATATTAGTATGAACATGGTCGGAATCCCAAGATACAATAGGTGATAGTTACTACCCAACAAAGACTGTCAACTTCCCAGACCAGGGCAGTCCTGACTTCCCTCCATCCTACTTTCACTATGCAGCCAATTCCATATTTCAGGATCTGTTACCTGCAACCCTTCCAGTCTCCACTCTGTTAACAATGCCTATGTCAGTTAGGACTCTATTTTATAAGAGAAAACTCAACTCTAAAATGTCTTAAACAACAAGAAAATGTTATTGGGTTATATAACCAAAGAACCCTGGGGTAGTATAAGTTCAGGATGAGCTGAATCCAGGGCTCCAGGACTGTTCACAAGCCAAGGTTTTCCTGTCTCAGTTCTGCTTCCATGGTGTTGGGTCAGCACTTCTTAGGGCTACATCCTTTCTCATTCATATCCAGCAGGAAGAAGGTCCTTCCCTCCCCCGCAAATCATTCTCATAGAATAAGGAAGTTATAAAATAATTTTCAAATAGTAGAATTACAGGTAGTTTTCTCTTCTCCCTGCAGACAGGTTGTTGGAAGGGGATAATTTTCTTTAGTCACACTCTTCCACCACTGTGGGGATGCCTCACTAAACCACTGCTGAATCTTCAGCTGCAAAAATGACTTAAGAATGAAATGTATGTGAGTTTAAAAATTATTGGCAGGCTGGCTGGTTAGCTCACTTGGTTAGAGCATGGTATTGATAACACCAAAGTCAAGGATTCAGATCTCCTTATTGGCCAGCTACCAGAAAAAAATAAAAAAGATCATTGGTTTGTTCCCAGGTTTTGACACCAAAAAATAGAGATATTTTTAAGTTTCCCGAATTTTCCCATAGCTGATAGAGCAAAGTGAGATTCTGATGACTCATATTGGGAGGGGACTTGATTCAGTTAAGAATTTACCAGCACCTCTCATCAAGCTCATACCTGTCCTAACCAGGCCAAGGCCTCCAGCATTTTTTTTTTTTTTTGTCTTTTGTCTTTTTCCGTGTCCGGCAACGGATCACAACCCTCAGTGTTGCCCCCGTACCGGACCGGGGACCGGCAACGGAATTGCAACCCTCGGTGCCGCTCCTGCGCCTCGCTCAGCCAGCGAGCGGGAACCGGTCTGCACGTGGGATCCGAACCCTTGGGCGGGAGCGCCGCCACGCTTCCCAAGCAGCGCACTATCCAGTGCGCCACCGGGCCGGCCCAGCCTCCAGCATTTTGATCATAGTTCTGTCTCATTATTTTTTCATATCCAGATGACACTCTTGGACAGCTTCTTTCCCTCCATTTTCTCAGTGTCTATATAAAACCTTTACCACGTTACTTAAGTTCCCTACTTCATTTGTTCACCAATTTCATCCACAGCAGACATCCCATTTTCAGAGGCAAAAGAGATATCATAACTGAACCTTTCTGCCTCTGCATCAAAACACAATACTTAGCAGTTGTGGCGGGCAGCCTCCAGGGTGGCTCCCAGTGATCCTGCCCTCCCGGTATTCATGCCCTTTTGGAATCCCCTCCATTTGACTGAGTATGGGTGGACCTGCTGACTCCCTTCTAACAAACAGGATAGGCAGGAAATGATGGACTATTGCTTTTGAGATTAAGTCTTAAAAAGATTATGGCTTCCATGTTGAACTCTCTCTCCCTCTTTCTGACAGTCATCCTCTCACTCTGTCTTGCCCAGGTGGAAGCCAGCTGTCGTGTCCTGAGGCAGCTCTATGGAGAGGCCCCCGTGGGGAGGGACTGGGGCCTGCCAACAACCACAGGAGCGAGCTTGGACGTGGAGCCTTCCTTCAGTCAAGCCTTCACATGAGACCATAGCCCTGGCCAATAGCTTGACTGAACCTCATGAGTGACATTCAGCCAGAGGTACCCAGTGAAGCTGTGCCTAGGTTTTCGACCCTCAGGGGTTGTGATATAATAAATACTTGCTGTTTTAAGCCACTGAGTTGGGATAATTTTTTACACAACAATAGATAATACAGCAATATTTACCTCAAAAGGAAGAAAGGTTGTGTGATATTATGAAATATGTATTTGATCTTCCTCCACATCTCCTGGCATACAACTCCTAAAATCCTTAGAATCTCCAAAGTGACGTCTTTTTGTACACTGAGTTGACTCATGGCCAGCAGCCCCTAAGCAGCTTCAGGATGGGGACTGGTCACAGGAAACACCAAGGCAGGATTAGAGGACTGGGACTTTCAGCCCCACCCCCTCGACCTCCTGGGAGGGAGGAAGGGCAAAAAGTTAAGTTGATCACCATTGGCCAATAGTTTAGTCAATCATGTCTGTGTAATAAAGCCCCTTCTCCCATATCTCGCCCTGTGCACCTTTTCATCTGCAGCCTTTGCAATGTCCTTTATAATAAACTGAAAAACATAAGTAACGTAATTGTTTCGCTGAGTTCTGTGAGCCACTGTAGCAAATTAATTGAACCCAAGGAGGGGGTTGTGGGAACCCTTCTCAAATCAGGATAATTACTATATTTATCATTGCACAATGCAATCAGTTTTTGTGGCCCTTTACCGATTTCTCATTAACCATCTGTCCCCCTTCTCCCTTCCCACCTCTAGTGGTCTTAGTTTCATTCTCTCCTTTTGAAAATGTAATGAATTACTGAGATTGTTGTATCTTTGTTTGTTTATCTTTTTCACTTCCACTTATGAGGACACGTGGCATTTCTCTCTCTGTGCCTAGTTTATTTCACTAAACATAATCTTCTCCAAGTTCATCGTGTTGCTGTGAATGGCAGAATTTCATGCTTTTATATGGCGCAGTAGTATTCCATTAAGTATATATACTACATTTGCCTTCTCCAGTCATCTGTCAATAGCCATTTAAGTTGGTTCCAACTCTTAGCTATCATAAATAGAGCTGCAATGAACATGGGAGTGCAGATATCCCTTCAACATGATAATTTCCATTCCTTTGAGTATACACCAAGCAGTAGGATTGCTGTATTGCATGGCTGATGACTGCTTCAATCCTGTTACTTGTTATTGGTCTGTTAGGTTTTCTTTGTTTTCTGGTTCAGTGCTGGTAGTTTGTATGTGTCTGGAAATTTATCCATTTCCTCCAGGTTTTCAACTTTGTTGGTGTATAGTTGTTTATGATAGTCTCTAATGATTCTTAGTATTTCTGTGGAATCAGTGGTAATGTCTCCTTTTTCATTTCTGATTTTTGTTATTTAGGTCTTCTCTCTTCTTCTTTTTTTTTTTTTTTTGTTTTTGTTGTTGTTGTTGTTAACCTAATTAATGGCTTGCCTATTTTGTTTATCTTCTCAAAAAAAAAACCCCACAACTTTTTGTTTCATTGATCTTTTGTATTATTTGGGGGGTCTCTATTTTATTTAGTTCTACTCTTTATTTCTTTCCATCTACTAATCGGTGGGCTTGGATTGTTCTTTTTTTTTCTAGTTCTTTGAAGTGTAGCCTTAGGTTGTTCATTTGAAATCTTTCTATTCTTTGGTGTAAGCATATATTGCAATAAACTTTCCTCTTAGTACTGCTTTTGCAGTATCTCACAGATTCTGGTATGAGGTGTCTTTGTTTTCATTAGCTTCCAAGAAATTTTTTGATTTCCTGTTTAATTTTTTCTTGAATCCATATTTTGCTCAGGATTTCTTGATTTCCTGTTTTTTTCTTGTATCCATATGTCATTTAACTGTTTAATTTCCACATATTTGTATAGTTTCCAGAGTTTCACTTGTTAGTGATTTCTAATTTTAAACCATTGTGGTCTGAAAAGATACTTGAAATTATTTAAATTTTTCTAAATTTGTTGAGACTTGATTTCTGACCTAACGTGATTATCCTGAAAAATGTTCCATGTGCTGATGAGAAGAATGTATATTCTGTAGTGGTAGGATGAAATGTTCTGTAGACATCTGCCATGTCCTATTGATCTAAAGTGTAGCTTAAATCCTGTGTTTCTTTGTTGATTTGTTGCCTACATGATTTATCAAATGCTGAAAGAGGGCAATTCAGGTCCCCAACTATTACTGTATTGGGGCCTATCTCTTTTGTTAGATCTAATAGGTTTTACTTTATATATCTGGGTGCTGCAGTGTTGGGTGCACATATATTTATTATCATCATGATTATTGCTGGATAGTTCCCTTAATCATTATATAGTGGCCTTCTTTGTCTCTTTTTATAGTTTTTGGCTTAAAGTCTATTTTATCCAATATAAGATTAGCTACTCTTGCTCATTTTTGGTTTCCATTTTTATGGTGTATCTTTTTTTCTCCCTTCACTATTAGTCTGTGTGTGTCTCTACAGGTGGGATGTCTCTGAAGACAGCATATAGTTGGGCCTAGCTTTAAGTTCCAATCAGTCAGTCTGTGTCTTATGAGTGGGGAGTTTAATCCATTTACATTTATGGTTGTTATTGAAAGGTATTACTCCTGACATTTTATTAATTTTCATTTGGAAGTTTTAAGTATCTTTTGTTCTTCTCCTTTTATTGTTTGTTTTTGATGTTTGTTAGTTTTTTGAGGTGTAAGACTTAGTTTCTTTCTCTTTCTCATTTGCATTTTTGTTCTACCAGTGTTTTGTTCTCTCTTGTGTATCTGTGATTATCATTTTTCAGATTCCAGATGCAGGACTCCCTAAAGGATTTCTTGCGAGGCTGGTTGTGTGGTGAACTCCTGCAATTTTCATTTCTCTGGGAAATACACTATTTCTCCCTCATTTCTGAAGGACAGCTTTACTGGGTATAGTATTCTTGGCTGGCAAATTTTTTCCTTTAGTGTTTTGAATATACCATCCCATTTACTTCTGGCCTATAGAGTTTCTGTTGAGAAGTCTGCTGTTAGTCTGATGGGGGCTCCCTTATAAGTAACTTGATGCTTTTCTCTTGCTGCTTTTAGGATTCTCTCTGTCTTTGAGCTTTGCCAGTTTGACTATAATGTGTCTCAGGGAGACCTTTTTGGATTGAATCTGTTTGGGGATCTTTGAGCCTCCTGGATCTGAAGGTCTGTGTCTCTCCCTATACCTATACAATGGGTGTTTTCCATTGTTATTTCATTAAGTAGGTTTTCAATGCCTTTTCCTTTCTCCTACCCTTCTGGAACTCCCATGATTTGGATGTTTGTGCACTTAAGTTTGACTGCCAGCTCTCTTAGATTTTCTTCATTTTTTAAGATTCTTTTTTCCTTCTTGTCATCTGCCTGGGTTATTTCCAAAAGACCATCTTTGAGATCAGAAATTGTTTCTTCTGCTTGCACTAACCTGCTGCTTAAGCTCTCAATTGTGTTTTTATTTTGTTGAATGAATCCTTCAGATCCAGGCATTCTGCTACATTCTTTACAAATTTCTTCCTTCTTATCCTGGATATTTTTTCTTGTTTCAGTGTGTTGTCTGAGTCTTCTTGTACCTCATTGAGTTTCCTTAAGATTGTTGCTTGGATTTCCTTTGCAGTCATTTCAAGAGTTTCCTGCTCTATGGAGTCTGGTACTTGAGAATTACTGTATTCCACTGGTGGTGTCATATTTTCCTGTTTTTTTAAAAAAATTATTTATTTATTTATTTTTAATTTCTGGTATCTCTATGTTTATGTCTCGTCATCTAGTAGAGCACTTGCTTCTATTACTCTGGACTGAGCTTTGAGCAGAGAAACCTCCTCTTTTTTCAGGGCTCTGCTGGTGACTCTCCTTCTGTAAATGCAGTTGAGTGGCTGTGGCTGCTACTGTGGCACTAAGCTGCCCTTGCCATTGCTCTGGCTATGGTGATGGCTGTGGTAGACCACCAGCAGGGAAATGGTGTTTGTGGTGTGCTTCTGCCTTCTGTCAGGCAGGAGGCTGCCACAGCTCTTGCCTAGGTCCTTGGGTGTGTTCCTGCCTTCTGTCAAGGAAGGCTGCCTGTGGCTCCTGTCTAGGTCCCCAGGCATGCTCCTGCCTTCTGTTGGGCAGGGGAAGCTGCCTGTAGCTCCTCAGAATATAGAATTTAAGAGTGACAAACTAGGGTATTTGAGGAAGATATATCTAAGCAGCAAAGCATTCAGGCTATTGTATGGCTACTTTTAACTGTATAGAGTGAAATGAGACAACAAAGACATGACTTAAAGATTGAATTTATCACTGAAAGGGAAGCAGAGTGTAAAAAAATTGGAAAACTCTCAGCCTAGCTACATAACAAGTAAAAAAGTGTGTTCGGGAGAGAAAACCAAGGATGTAGCCCAGCAACTGTCTGCTAAGGAGGTTAGAATGGAAAGAAGAGATCATCCCAAGGATGAAAGAAAAGACTTGATGGCATTTCAGAGAACTTCTGGGATACCCCTCCCATCATAGGCCCAAGAACCTAGGGAGACAATGGTTTCAGGGACTAGGTCCAAGGAACCTTCCACCTGCCTCAGGACTCTGCTCAAATTCCAGTGAAGAGTTCCTCAGCTCTCCCAGCTGTAGCTAAAATCGCCTCAGGTGCAGCTGGACCCACTTCTTTGGAAGATGCAAGCTGTAAGCTTTAGTGGCATCCATGATGTGTTAACTCTGCAGGCTTGCAGAATGTGAGAGCTGTGGGGCCGGCCTGGTGGTGCACTGCTATAGTGCGCCGCTTGGGAAGCGCGGCAGCGCTCCCGCCGAGGGTTCGGATCACACATGCAGACCGGTTCCCGCTCACTGGCTGAGCGAGGCGCGGGAGCAACACCGAGGGTTGCGATCCCGTTGCTGGTCCCGGTCCGGTACGGGGGCGACACTGAGGGTTGCGATCCGTTGCTGGACATGGAAAAAGACAAAAAAAAAGGAAAAAAAAAAAAAAAAGAATGA
>NW_007727246.1:438700-439819 GCF_000696425.1 Galeopterus variegatus
ACCGGGCCGGCCCGGTGGTGCACTGCTATAGTGCGCCGCTTGGGAAGCGCGGCAGCGCTCCCGCCGAGGGTTCGGATCACACATGCAGACCGGTTCCCGCTCACTGGCTGAGCGAAGCGCGGGAGCAACACCGAGGGTTGCGATCCCGTTGCTGGTCCCGGTCCGGTACGGGGGCGACACTGAGGGTTGCGATCCGTTGCTGGACATGGAAAAAGACAAAAAAAAAGGGAAAAAAAAAAAAAAGAATGTGAGAGCTGTGGAGGTGTGGCAGCCTCCACCCTGATTTCTAAGATGTATGGAAACCTTGGGAGCCCAAACAGAGATTTGTTGCAGAGGGAGAGTCATTGCAGAGAGCTTCCACTAGAGCAATGGCAAGTGGAAATGTGGGGTTTGACTTACAGCAGAGACTCCCCATCGGGGACATGCTTAGTGAAGCTGTGGGAGCAGGGCCACCACCAAGTCCCCAGAATTGTAGAGCTACCAACATGTAATGCCAGCCTGGGAGAGCTGAAGCATGACCTGTGTCCAGGAAAGACATAGGGGTAGGCTGTCCAAGGGGTTGGGGGCTCAACCCCTGCACCAATGTGCAGAGGATGCTGAACATGGATTCAAGGGAGATTATTCTCCACCGTTAAGATTTAATGCTTGCCCTCCTTGGTTTCGAACTTGCTTTAGGTTAGTTACTCCTTTTTTCTTTTCTGTTGCTCCCTTTTGTAATCAGAATATGTACTCTATGCTTGTCCCACCATTGTATCTTGGAAGATAACTTGCTTTGATTTCATAGATGGGAATTTGGACTTTTAGGTTGGTGCTGAAATTAGTTAAGTAAGAATTTCGGGCTGTAGTTGATTGAATTTATGTCTCTCCAAGACTAACTGAAGCTTGAATTGTGTCCCTGAAGTTTTATGTATTGTAAACTTAGCCCCCACTGTGACTGTTAAGAGGATGGGAAATCCTATTATGGTAATTGAAAGCTGGAGCCTTGAAGAGGTGATTGGATTGTAGGACCATGCAGTAGTGAACGGATTAATAATGGTGGTGAGGGGAGTGGTTCTGAGGGCTTTAAAAGAAGAGGAGAGTCTGTCTTTCTCTCTCTGCTCTTTCTGCTTCCACCATCTT
>NW_007727246.1:439843-441511 GCF_000696425.1 Galeopterus variegatus
TTCTTTATAAATCACCCAGTTCCATGTATTCTGTTATAAGCAACACAAACGGACTAATACAGGGGCTATGGAGATAGAATGAATTTGTATGTGGGAAAGATATGACCTTTGGTGGGCCGGGGCAGAATGCTATGGGTTTTTTTGTTTGTTTGTTTGTTTTTAAAGATGACCAGTAAGGGGATCTTAACCCTTGATTTGGTGTTGTCAGCACCATGCTCTCCCAAGTGAGCTAACTGGCCATCCCTATGTAGGGATCTGAACCCATGGCCTTGGTTTTACCAGCCCCATACTCTCCCAAGTGAGCCACGGGTGGCCTGGAATGCTACGGTTTGAATGTTTGTCCCCTGAGAAGCTCATGTTGGAACTTAATTTCCATTATGGTGTTTGAAAGGTGGGGTATTTGAGAGGTGATTAGATCATGAGGACTATGCCTTCAAGAATAGACTAATCCATTCATAGATTATGGATTAATGGTTTAATGGGTTATGAGGGAGTGGCTCTGGTGGCTTTATAAACAGAGCAAGTGAACGCATTAAAGAGCGCTCCTGCCCAGCCCTTGCCACGTGATTCCCTGCATCACCACAAGACTCTGTAAAAAGTTCCTACCAGGAAGAAGGTCCTCACCAGGTGTGTTCCCTCGATCTTGGACTTCCCAATCTGAAAAACTATAAAAAATAAAATTCTGTTTCTTTATAAATTACCTAGTTTCAGGTATTCTGTTAGAAGCATCAGCAAACGGACTACAAAGCAAACAAACAAATAAAATAGCAAACAAAGTAGGTTTATATCCTGACAGAGGTGGAATATTGAATACAGAAGTTTTACAGGAACAGTGGAGGGATGGGGGAGAAACTCATCATGAAGTCAATCACTGGAGCTGCTGCAGACACTTTAACCAGAGAAATGAAACCTCGAAGAAAGGATTTGATTCAATCAACTGAACATTTGAGCACTTACCATAGGCAATAGTTGTGTAACTACCTACGTAGGACACAGTCATGTAAGCACCTACCCTAGGACATAGTCATATAAAGATGTTTGTCATATAAAGTACTGCTTGATAAAGTACACACAGACCTGTTTTCAACATTTTCTCGGAGATATCTCAAAACACCTATGTGTTTACAAGGAAGAAATACTTAAAGATAAATCAACAGAGACTTCTACAATTGGTACTGTTTTGCTCCTCTAAAATGAAATTTAAACTAAAAACTGACAATTTGCTCCAAGAACACATTACAACTGTCAGAAAGAAATGACAGACCATCAGTTATCTTCTTCAAAACCTTTTGCACCAGGAGTCAAAACATTACTTTTCCTAGAAGAAGGTGACAAGGGGGAATAAAGAAAATGCCCTTTAGATTCCTAATAACTTGGAGAATATGGAACAGAGCTTGATTAGGCAGTGACAACCCCAGAGAAGCAACTCTGTAAACATTAACAATTAATATTTATTAAAAGAAAGGTCTCAAATATTTGTTGAAGAGAAGGAGGGAGAGCATAGAACTGGCACTCAAGAATTCCAGGCTCTATTCTCAATCACTAGCTACATGACCTGGAGCAAATCACATCAACCTCTCTGTAATTCAATTCACTCATCTGTAGATTTAGGGAGTTGGATTATAGTCTTTAAGGATTCTATTCTGAATACTTTCTTTTTTTTTTTTT
>NW_007727246.1:442283-444795 GCF_000696425.1 Galeopterus variegatus
CAAGGGTTGAGATCCCCTTACCGGTCATCTTTTTTTTAAAAAAAAAAAAAGAAAGAAAGAAATTAATTGTCATGTTTTTTGGGAAACACAGTTTGAGTTTAGGCTAAGTGTTAAGAAACTGAGTTACTGTCACCCCTTGGGGTGTTTGAAAGACATGAAACTAAGAGTTGCAACCATCATTACAACTTTTTAAAGATCTGTAATTAAAATGACAGTCTCTTTAGATAGCAAATTCAGTATTGTATTTTCTTTCGTATGTCCCCTTATGGGAATCCTTTCCTTTTCTCATCCATAATTTCCTCTGTTCTTTTTCTCCCAATCTGTACCTCACCAGTAGTACTCCGAGCAGTCTCTGAGACCGCCAGCTGAGCTCCACTGGAGCAGGCACACTCAGAAAGCTCTGGACGGATAGTAAAATCAGCAGCATATGCATGGGACTCATTCATTCATTCATTGCTTCCCAAGCATTCGTAGAGCACCCACTGGGACCCCACACTGGACGAGTAACAAAGATGAAAAATCAAAGTCTGCTTCCAGGAACTTAGGGTCTAGGGCTGGGCCCGCTGCCTGCCCTCGCGGCCGTTTCTGCAGACTCCGGGGCGCGAGCCAGGGCTGCAGACCTTACAGTCAGTCCAGACAGCCTCAGGCTCTCCCTGCCTGGACAGCCCGACTCTGCTCCGTCCTGCCGGGCCCAAGGACCGTCCCCCCGCCCCGCACCTGATGGCACCTGAAGATACTGCGTAGCCGAGCCCCCCCTGCGCCTGCCCAGCGAGGGCCCGAGACCCGGGGCGGAGCTCATGGGGAAGGTTCTCGGCCGGAGTCTGTGCTCCAGTCGGGCGTCAGGAGCCCTCCCCGGGGGCCGAGTCGCTGTCGCCCGCGGTCCGGAATTGCGCAGGCTGCCGGGAGCGGGGCGGTCCTCCGAGAGCGGGGCCTGCGCGCTCCAGCCCCTCTCCAGCCCGGCGCGACTCTCAGGGTCCCGCAGGGCATCCAGGATCGTCTCCTGCTCTTGCACACGCTCCGCTCGGCGCCCACAGCGCCACCCGCAGGCCGGAGGAGCCAAGAGCCTCCCGAGACGTCGCGCTGCCCTATGCATCCTGAAACCGACTCCGATCTCCCTGGATCTCTGCACGCGGAGAACTGCAATTGTTGCAGACTCTCCATAGCTCTGACCCCTTCCTCCTTTGGGGGTTACAAAGGATTGGGTCTGCAATTGATCGGTATATAAGTCAGGGAATTGGATCATGTGCAAGGTTGCCTTTTTCTGCCTCAATTTTTGCTACTCCAAACTGCCACTCTTCAAAATGAAGTTGTGTCGTTGCACAGCTGATTCACTACTCCATCCACCTCTCCACCACTAACCTACTCACCATGGTGGTTTTCAACGCTTCAGGAAATATTTGGACTACGTTGAGCTCAGAACAATTCCTCCAGCTTCCTCCTACGAGGAACTGGGGGATGGGGGAGGGGGCAGGGTGTGATAAAAAATTCCTCATCCTGCAGTGAAATGATATTTTAAGCATCTCCTTTATAAATACTGGAGGTGGTACTGGCCGCAGGAAAATTTAACAATATTCAGATTGGAATGGTTCCGATTCATTCTTTTCACATCCCAACTGAACTTTCACGAAGAAAGCCAGTTATTACCAACTGGCCTACTTGTGTGCTTTCATTGGTCCTTATCCCATTATCTCTTTGTAACTAGTGACCATTTCCTCATTCTGAAACTCCCTTGACACCATGCATTGTGCTTCTCTGACTACTTCGTCCCACACTCTTATTTTGAGTGTTACCACAAGGGGCGTTCATATCACTGCCTTGGTTGCTACCACTGTAGTTGTCAGGATTCCCTAGTACTAGGAATCTTCATTGCCTCCCAATATTCGTTTGTTTCTATTTGCTTCTGTTGCTTATAACAGAATACCTGGAACTGGGTAATTTATAAAGAAACAAAATTTATTTCTTACAATTTTGGAGGCTGGGAAGTCCAAAGTCAAGGGAACACATCTAGTGAGGGCCTTCTCCTTGGTGGGAACTCTCTACAGGGTCCCATGGAGATTGGGGTGTGACATGGTGAGAATGGACTGAACAAGAGAGCTAATCTTACTTGCTGTCCTTATAAAGTCATCGGACCATGCCCATTACTCCATGAATGGATGAAACCATTCACAAGGGCACAGTCCTCACAATCTAATCACCTTTTAATGCTCCCAACTTTCAAATACCATAATTGGATTTCCCACATTCTTAAACTTTACAATGGGAGTCAAGTTTCCAATACATGAACTTTTGGGGGGCACATTCAACCCATAGCACTCCCAAAGGGCCCTCGAGCCACTTAATGTGAAGATTTCTTTTAAAAGACTTGGGAGGAGTTGGAGGATTCAATCAGGCAGTTCTAATCTAAGAAAAAGTTTGTTGCTATGCAGGGATCATGCTGAAAGATTCCATTAGATCTTTCAAATGGGATAGATGCTGTAGCAGATAGAACTATGTCCCCCAAAACTCACTGAAG
>NW_007727246.1:446595-448274 GCF_000696425.1 Galeopterus variegatus
GCTAAGATCAATCTTTTGTTGGTGGATCGACTTAACCTCTTGCAAATTGCATTATGGAATGCCACCTTGTCTATTTCAATGATGTTACTAGTTTTCCATTTGTTAGCCATAATTCTGCCGATATCCTTGTGTCTTTGTAATGGTTAAAACAACTGAATTCTCTTGTAATACTTCCATGTCTTTACAATAAAAGGAAGAGGCTAACTTTGGAAGCAGCTGCCACTTTCAGTTTTGCTCCTCCTAATGGAGAAATTACTGAAGTGCAGTCTGTCCGGGCCTCAATGCATACATAGTGCTTGAGTATTCACGTAATTCTTTTCTTCGTATAGTTACACAGGGAAAGGAGGTGTAACAAATGGCGATCCCCACGNCACTGTAACTGTGAAGAGGGTGGGAAATCCTATTATGGTAATTGTAAGGTGGGACCTTGAAGAAGTGTTTGGATTCTAGGACCGTGCTGTAGTAAATGGATTAGAAATGGTGGTCAGGGGTGTGGTCCTGAGGGCTTTAAAAGAAGAGGAAAGTCTGTCTTTCTCTCTCTGTTCTCGCTCTCCTTCCACCATCTTGGAATGTGAGACCCCTGCGTCACTGTTGCCACCACCAGGTGGACTCTGGACTTCTCAGCCTCAGAAACTGTAAGCAATAAATGTTGTTTTTCTTTATAAACCACCCAGATCCAGGTATTTTGTTATAAGCAACACAAGACAAACTAATACAGATGCCAAAGGCTAAGAGGAATGAATCTCACCTTGTAAGACTCCACATGACCACTGTTGGTTAATATACCCACCACCAGAAAAGCAAAATGGCGTTAAAGACCGAGATACACAAAATGGCACCTGAGAAAGTTTTCCAGAAACCCCCCACCCAGAAAAATCCCCTAGCTGCCACGTCACCTTCCCACATGTGCAATTTTGCCCGCCTATGAGAAAGTCCCAGCTCAGCTTAAACCCCGCTCACTTCCCTCCCCTTCCTTCTTAGCCAATAGGAACAGTCCAGCTCAGCCTAACTGGATATGAAAGGCCCAGCCTGACTCTCCCAGCTGCTGCTCCCACTTTCGAGAGGGCAGCCCGCTTGTTCACTTTGCCTGCCTAATACACTTTGGTTGAGCCCCTGCCTCCTGGTGTGTCTTATTTTGTGCTCAGGCCAGGGTTTTTCCTTTCAATCACCACCACTCTCTGGCATTCCACACACAAGCAGNGCTCAGGCCAGGGTTTTTCCTTTCAATCACCACCACTCTCTGGCATTCCACACACAAGCAGTTGCTTAAAATATCATCTTGCTCTCTGTGGAGGAGCCCGTGTCTTTCATGAAACCTGTTTTGAGTCTCTGAAGTACATGTCTTTGGCTTGAGCCAGGTGGTCTTGGAGGAAGTGGTGAGAAGAGGTAAGATTCTGGATATATTTTGGAGGTGAAGCCCTCAGGATTTGTTAATGGATTAGGTGAGAGTTTTGGAAGAGAAAAATAAGTCAATAACAACACCAAGATCTTTGACCTGAGAAACTACAAGGTGGGGTTTACAAACACTGAGATGAGGAAGACTGTAGATGGAACAGTGTGGTGTATACTTACATTTCTAAAGCAAATATATTTCACAGGGCTGAGTTTCATTTATTTTCAGGTTTAGCCTAACTTCTTAAAAATATGTATAAAATGTTAACCTTACAAAAGACAGGAAA
>NW_007727246.1:449379-449784 GCF_000696425.1 Galeopterus variegatus
CCAGGGAATCTAATTGGTCTTGGAGGTCCTGTATAGTTTGGGAAAGGGCTTGCACATCCGAAATCAGCTGGGTAAACAATTTTGTATATTGAGATAGAGAATGGGTGAGACCGGCAGTTCCAGTAGCGACTGCTGCAGAAATTCCCAAACCAGCAAGTAAAGGAATAAGCTGTATGGCCCTTTTAGATCTTCCAGCTATGTGCTCAAAAGTAGGGACAGGGATGGGCTCACTCCCAGATATAATATCTACATTGGGCAGAAGGAGAGCCAAAACACATAACCCTGTTCAGTTAGTGGGTATTTGGGTATAAGCCTTATTGCTACCACAGACAAAAACCGAACTTTTATGGGAACACAAGGAAGTAGAAATGTTGATAAATGACTGACAATTTGCAAATGTAGCAA
>NW_007727247.1:0-2023 GCF_000696425.1 Galeopterus variegatus
TTTATCAGGCAGTTGATTGGCTTATTCTCATGCCAATCAAGCTTTTCTGCCCAACCAGCCAGGCACAGAAAGATAAATGCTGCATGTTCTCACTCATATAGGGGAGCTAAAAAAAAAAAACTTCAGCTCACAGAAGTAGAGAATAGAGTTGTGGTTACCAGAAGCTGGGAAGGGGAGGGAAGGAGAAGAGGTTAGTTAACAAGTACAAAATCACAGACAGATAGGACAAATAAGTTCTAGTGGTTTACAGTAGTGCTAGGCATCTATAATTAACAATAATTTATTATCTGCTTGTTCTTAATTGGCTAGAAGAGAGGAGCCCATATGCTCTCAGCACAGAGAGATCTCATCATATATGTACGCATAAATATGCACTATCAATATGTGTCAATAAATAAATTTAAAAGAAAAATAACTGTCAGCCCAGAATTCTGTATCTAGGGAAAATCTCTTTTAAAAATAAAAATGAAATGAATACATTTTCAAATAAAATAAAAAGTGGAAAAAATTTATTATCAGCATATCTGTACTACAAAAAATGGGGAAGGAAATTCTTCAGGCAGAAGGATACTAGGTGGAAACTTGAGTCTACATAAAGGAATGAAGAGCACTAGAATTTGTAAATATGTGGGTTAATATAAAATAAATTTTTCTCATTTTAAAAATGTTATTAAGAAGTAAAAGATAACAATGTATTATTGGTATATAACACATATAGAAGTAAATGACATAACAACAATGACACAAAGAAACAGAGAGAAAATGGACATATATTATTGTGAGGTCTTTATATTATACATGAAGTTGTTAATACCATCTGAAGGTAGGCTGTGATAAATTTAAAGATGCATATTGGAAACCCCAGAACAACCACTTAAAAATCAAATAAAGCAAAGAGGTATAGCTAATAAGACAATAGTAGAGATAAAATGTTAAATACTCTATTCATATAGAAGCAGAACATGAAGAAAAAAAAGGAAGAACTGATGATATATCCCAAACACATAATTACATTTAATGTAAATGGTTCAAATATCCCAATTACAAGGACAAAGATTGTCCAACTGGAAAAAAAAGCAATACACAGCTATATGCTACAAGGAACACACTTTAAATATGAAGATACATGTTAAAAGTAATAGGATGGAAAAAATGATGCTAACTAATCATAAGAGATCTGGAGTGGCTGTATTATTAGATGAAGTAGATTTTTGGACAAGGAATACCATGGATAAAGAAAACTTCATAATGATAAAAGTGTCAATGCATCCAGAAAATGTAACAATTTTAAATGCATATGCACTTAATTACAGAGTTTTAAAATACATAAAGCAGGCTGGCTGGCTATCTAAGTTGGTTAGAGCATGGTGCTGATAATTCAAAGCCCAGGGGTTCAATCTCTGTACTGGCCAGCTTGTACAAAAAATAAGTAAATAAATAATAAATAAATAAATAAAATTCACAAAGCAACTACTGATAGACAAGTTAAAAAATAGTTGATTTTAACAGTCTTCTCTCAATAAATGATAGAACAAATAAACAGAAAATCAATAAAGACATAGATAATCTGAAGAACACTATCAACCAACTTGAATTAACTGACATTTATAGAACACTGTACCCAACAATGGCAGAATACACATTTTTCAAGTGCAAATGTAACATTCACTAAGATAGATCATATGCTAAGCCATAAAACAAGTCTTGACAAATTTACAAGGATTGAATCATATAGAATATGTTCTCTGGCCACAATGGAATCAAATTAGAATTAAATAACAGTAAGGTATTTAGAAAGTCCCCAAATATTTAGAAATTAAAAAACCATTTTAAAATAATCTATATATTAAAGAAAAAAATCACAAGGGAAATCAGAAAATATTATGAACTGAATGATAATGAAAGCATAACAAATCAAAGTTTGTAGAATGCAGCCAAAGCAGTGAATACAGGGAAACTTATAGCTTTGAATGCTTATATTAGAAAAGAAGAAAGGTCTAAATTTAGTGATCTAAGCTTTACC
>NW_007727247.1:2435-6348 GCF_000696425.1 Galeopterus variegatus
GTCTTGACAAATTTACAAGGATTGAATCATATAGAATATGTTCTCTGGCCACAATGGAATCAAATTAGAATTAAATAACAGTAAGGTATTTAGAAAGTCCCCAAATATTTAGAAATTAAAAAACCATTTTAAAATAATCTATATATTAAAGAAAAAAAATCACAAAGGAAATCAGAAAATATTATGAACTGAATGATAATGAAAGCATAACAAATCAAAGTTTGTAGAATGCAGCCAAAGCAGTGATTACAGGGAAACTTACAGCTTTGAATGCTTATATTAGAAAAGAAGAAAGGTCTAAATTTAGTGATCTAAGCTTTACCTCTAAGGAGCTAGGAAAGAACAAATGAACCCATAGTAAGTACAAGGAAAGAAATGATAAAGGGCAGAATTCAATGAAATAGAAAACATGAACTAGAGAAAAATCAATGAAACCAAAAGTGGGATCATTAAAAACAATGAAAAAAATTGATAAACCTGCTAGACTGGGGAAGAAATAGAGAAATACAAATGACCAATATCAGGAATAAAAGAGATACATGACTACATAACCTACAGACATTGAAGGGAGAATATGAACAACTTTATGAAAATATGATAACTTAGATGACATGGACAAATTCTTTGAAAGACACAAATAACCACAACTTATATCAGAAGAACTGGAAAACCAGAATAACCCTACATCTATTAAAGGAATTGAATTCTTAATTTAAAACCTTGCCACAAAGAAAACTTCAGTCCAACATGTCTTCACTAGTGAATTATATTGAATAAACTCTCAGAAAATAGAGGAGTGAATACTTCCCAACTTATTTCACAAGGTTAACTTTAAGCTTCACCAAAACCAGACAAAGATATTCCTGGAAAACTACAGACCAATATACCTCATGATCATAGACACAAAAACCCTTAAGAAAATATTACCAAGTAGTACACAGTAATAAACAATTGAGACAATCAATAGAGCCAAAATCTGGTGTTTTTTTTTTAAAGGATTAATAAAATAAGTTAAACTTGTAATAAGAGTGATTGAGTTCTACGGACATTAAAAACTGTATTTTATTATTATTATTATTATTTTTGTGGCTGCCTGGTATGGGGATCAGAACCTGTGACCTTGGTGTTATAAGGAGATATTAAAAGTTAAAGGGACATCATAAATAACCTTATGCTAATATATTTGACTAAACAAAATGGACAAAACAAAATTCATCAAAATACATAACAAAAACTGACCCAAGAAGATTTAGAAAATATGGTGGATGCTATATCTATTATAGAAATTTATTATTAAATACTTTTCCATGCTTTTTACATATTGCCAAAGTGATTTGCTAGTATTTTGTTTAGAACTTTTACATTTATGTCATGAGTGAGACTATAATTTTCCTTTCTTGTAATGTCCCTGTCAGATTTCAGATCTAGGTTACACTGACCTACTAAAACTGGTTGTTGGGTGGTGTGCTATGTATTGTGATTCACAAATATTCACTCCCCTTTCCTTCAAAAAGATTATATATCTTTTGCCTATTACCATGTGGTTTGCAGTTATGCCTGTGAAAGAAGTATGTATACCTGCCCACTGAGTTGAGATTTGGCTATGTGACTTGCTTTGCCAATGATAGGTAAATGAAAATGATACACTCCGTGTCTGAGCAGAAAGCATTAAGAGCCATATACCTTTCTGCCAGTTCTCTTGCTCTTTATCCTGACATTACAACATGAGAACAGCAAGTCCCAAATAAGGGTTGCTCCTTCAGCTTGGATCCTGAACAAAGAAGATACATGGATGAGAGCCATAGCATACTTGTTGCCTAGAGAAGAGCTGCAGCTAATTCACAGCTGACATGTAAGATGATGAAGAAATCTCTGTTGTTTTGAGTCACTGAGATTTGTGAGTCATTTGTTTCCACAGCATAATATAACAAAAACTGACTGATATAGAAAATGTTCCCTTGTTATTTATTCTCTGAAAGATTTTGTGTGAATGGGTTTATTTCTCTGATAAAATCCACCAGTGAAACCATTTGGAGTTTTCTTTGTGGGAGTTCCTTCCCTCTCTTCCTTTCCCTCTCCTCCCAGCTTTTCCCTCTCCTCCCAGCTTTTCCCTCTCCTTCCTCTCTTTTCTTTTCTTTTTTTCTTTTTTTGTGGCTGGCGCGTACTGGGGATCCAAACCCTTGACATTGGTGTTACAACACTGTGGTCTAACCAACCGAGAGCTAACTGGCCAGCCCTTCCTTCCTTTCTTTTCTTTCCTCCCTTTCTTTTCTTTTCTTTCTTTTAGTTTTATAATGAAGCATTGATACATGTGAACAAATTAGTATCTGGACTGTTAGGTATCTGTTTCTTTTTCCTTCACTTCTTTTGGTCATTGAACAAATGTGTCTGTAGATTTGTTAAAAATCTGTTATGCAGTCTTTCTAAAGCTTGTGCTAATACCACACAAACTTCTGTCAGATTAAAAAAACTAGATTCCAAACATAATTTATGACACTTTGGTGGCAATAGCACAACAGCACCACTGTTACCACAGTCCTGCTTATTTGTGCATGATTTTTGGAGCACTGGGGGGATTGTGAGTTATATCAGGAAAAGGAAGGAACAGAAAATAGTGTGGTCACATGGATGGGAGAAGATCACCTGAAATTCTAGAGGGCAAACCTGAGTGTGTGATTGGTGCAAAGCAAAGCTGAAAGATGGGATTTACATTAGCCTTGAGCTAAGGATGCAGCCATTTGGTATGGGCTAGTGGTCTTGTGCTATGATATCATGTTAGATTTTCTGAAATGAAAATCTAGAAAACTTCTCCATGAGGTCACAATTTCCCTGGAACTTCTGTTCTTTCAGATTGGCAAGATGCATCAAGGTATTTTGCACGTAGATGGCTTGTTTCTCATTCTGGAGCATCGCCTGACTTCATTAGAATCCAAGGGTTGGTATGATGTTGACAGCAACAGCAGTGTTTGGGAAAGTTGATGGACTTATTTTATTTGAAAGTTAGAGCTAGTTAAGATTTTTTTGCTTCCTTGTGTCAATTTTGTTAAGTTATGTTTTTCTAGGAATTTTTCCATTTTACCTAAATGTTCAAACTTTTCAGCATGAAGTTGTTTATAATGTCCTTTTACTACTTTTTATAAGTCTGTAGGATTTCTAGTAAAGTTTCCCTTTTCATTCTTGATATTAGTAATTTGTGTTTTTTCTAATTTTTTTCTTAATACGTTTTGCCAACAATTTAACAATTTCAATTTTTTCAATAAAACTGATTTTCTCCATGTATGTTTGTTTTCTATGGCTTTAATGTCTGTTCCTATCTTTATTATTTTTGCTTCTACTCTCTTCGGATTTAATTGTTTATTTTCTAGCTGAAATCATTGATTATAAGCCATTGATCTTTTCTGAGAAGCATTTTAAAGCTATAAATTTACCTCTAAGCACAGCTTATGGGTATCACACATGTTTTTTATGTGTAGTATTTTTATTATTATTCAGTGAAAAATATTTTCTCATTTACATTGAGATGTCTATTTTGATACATGAGTTATTTAGAAATGTAATTCTCAGTTTCCAAGCACAGAGGAATTTTTGAAATTGATATTTAGCTTAATTAGTGTTTGGTCAGAGAATACACTCTGCATTATTTCAGTCCTTTGAAATTTATTGACTTGTTTTATGTACCACCATTTGGTAAACTTTTTAACTTGAAAATAACATCTAGCCTGTAGTTGTTGGGTGCAGGGTTCTATAGATGTCAATTAAATAGAGTGTTAATTGTGTTTAAATCTTTATACTATTTCTGATTCTTTGGCATGTGCCTATTCTAACAGCTATTGAGGGATGTAAAAATCTCCAAGTACAATTGTGGATTTGTCTATTTCTCCTTATAATTCTATCAATTTTTTCTTTTTCCTTT
>NW_007727247.1:6925-9844 GCF_000696425.1 Galeopterus variegatus
TGGGACTTCTCTCATTCCCACAGGGGAGACTGGGGAGCTTCCAGCAGAGGCTAGGATAATTCGGGGCTGGGTGCAGATGTCGTGGGGGTGTGGCAAAAGCCCTCACCCCCCACCATCCCAGCAAGGGAACCTGGGGCCCTTCTTGCTGTGGTTTGGTGGTCGTCACTGGGCTGGTTGCACGTGTCAGGGGGGTATGAATGAGGCCTGAGGCCCCCCCAGAACCCCAGCTCAGGAGAGCCCAGGGCACTTCCTGCAGCAGCTTGGTGGTCGCCATTGGGCTGGAATTATTGTTTTAGACAGTTAATATTTACCTTTTGTTGTTATTTCCTCCTCCCAGAATCTCCAAAATTACATCTGGGATAATTTTTCTCCACCTGAATAATACTTTTTAGTATTTCCTTTAGTACAGACTGTATGATGACAAATCTATTCATTTATTGTTTTATGAGAATGTCTTTATTTCATCTTCATTTTAAGGGATTTTAAGATTGGTCTTAAGTGTTCATTTCAATGAATCTTGACAATTGTATTCACCCATGTAACACCACCTAAAATAGGATATAGAACTTTTCCATTACCCTAGTACCAGTTTCCAGTCAATTTTCTATTTTCCCCCAATGTAACCACTTTCTGATTTCTAAAACCTGAGATTGGTTTTGCCTGTTTCTTGGACATCATGTACTTTGAAGCATATAATAGAATATAATATGCATACTTTTGTGTAATGTTTTTGAGATTCATCCATAGTTTGCAGTTATCAGTTATCTGTTACTACTAATGGCTATGCCATGTTCCATTGTATGAATATGAAACAATTTCTTTATTCATTCTGCAATTGATGCACATTTGAGTTTAGTTATTGTGATTAAGGCTGCTGTAAGTATTCTTGTACTCATCTTTTTGTGGACATATGCCTTCATTATTTTTGGGAAAATACTTAGAAATGAAATTGCTACATCTAGGGAAAACGTGTATTTAAATTTATAAGAAATTATCAGTTTTCCAAAATGAGAGAATTTTTTATACTCCCACCAGCAATAATTGAGAGTTCCAGTTGCTCCACAGCCTCATAAACATTTGATGTTATCAGTCTTTTTCATTTTATCCATTCTACTGGGTATATAATGGTATCTCATTGAACCTTTAATTTGCATTTTCCTGATGAATAATGATGTTGAGCACCTTTTCACAAGCTTATTGGCCATTATTATGTCTTTTTCATTTAGTGTTTGTTCAAATACTTTGCCTTTTTATTTTTTAATTTTTTTGGTAGCTGGCCAGTATAGGGATCCAAACCCTTCACCTTGGTGTTATAACACTGCACTCTCACCAACTGAGCTAATTGGCCAGCCCACTTTGCACATTTTGAATTGGATGTTTGTTTTTTTATTGCTGATATTTAGAGGATCTTGATGTATTCAAGACACAAGTCTTTTATCACACATAATGCATTGCAAATGTATCAGCCAATCTGTGGTATGTCTGTCTATTCATTTTCTTAACAATATCTTCTTTTTAAGGTATGGTTTACATAAAATGAAATAGAAATAAAATGTTTAGCTTCATGAGTTATGACAATTAAATATACCCATATAACCACCACCCAAAGCAAGATATAGAACAATTCTATCACCCCTTATCCTTCTTTCAGTCAATGCCCCTATCAGAAGCAATCACTACTGATTTCTATTACCATAGTTTAGTTTTATTTGCATTTGAACGTTATGTAAATGGAAATATATAGTATATACATAAATGGGCTCTTATAGCATATATTCTTTTGTACCTGGCTTCTTTCACTCAACAACATTTTTGAGATTCATTAATGTTGTCCATATATTTTCAATTCATTACTTTTTAAAGAGCCTTATTGAGCATTACCTAACATACTATAAAATCCATCTATTTAAAGTAGTTCAGCCTGAAACTGATAAAACAAAACAAATCAAAACAACAAAAACAGGGCCGGCTCGGTGGCGCACTGCTATAGTGCACCGCTTGGGAGCGTGGTGGCGCTCCCGCCGAGGATTCGGATGCCACATAAAGACCGGTTCCTGCTCACTGGCTGAGCGAGGCGTGGGAGCGACGCTGAGGGTTGCGATCCCGTTGCCAGTCCCGGTCCGGTACAGGGGCGACACTGAGGGTTGCGATCCATTGCCGGACACGGAAAAAGACAAAAAGGGGGAAAAAAAAAAGACAACAAAAACAGGGAAGGGACAAATAAATAAGGTAACAAATGAACAGAAGTCCGTAAGTACAGATGCAATAGAGATTTTAAAAGCAGTGAGAGAACATTGCCAGCAACTTTAAGCCAGTAAATTTGAAAATTTAGACTAAATGAGAAAATTCTTATAAAATATTAAAACTGACTCAAAAATAGATAGAAAACCTGAATAATACTATAACAAATAAAGAAATAGAATCAATTCTTAAAACAGAGCCTAGAGAGTTTAACAGACATGTTTTTTCAAACACTTAAGGAAGAGATAATTCCCAAGTCATACATCTCCTCCAGGGAATAGATAAAGGGGAACACAGCCCAACTCATTTTATGAGGCTAGAAAGTAATCTTCATCAGGATAGGGGTATTTTTCTGTTTTGTTCATATGTTCTAGTGCTTAGAATAGTATCTTGTGCATAGTGGCCACTCAAAAAAAATTTTTTGTTGAATGAATGAATGCATGGAATAGTCTTGAAAACAAAACCAAGCAAGATCAGTAGAAAGAAGAAAATAACAGTCCAATTTCATTTATAAACAGATGCATAAATCTTAAAGAAAATATTGGTAAGTAAAAGCTAGAATATATAAAAATAATAAGAAGAACAACTAAATTGGACATATCCCAAATACAAAGTTTTTTTTTTTTTCCTTTTTGTCTTTTTTCGTGACCGGTAACGGGATCGCAACCCTCGGTGTCG
>NW_007727247.1:10698-64508 GCF_000696425.1 Galeopterus variegatus
TGTGTGTGTGTGTGTGTCCTTTTTTTCATAAATGGACCTTGATAACTTCATTCTAAAATTCATACCAAACAGAAAAGGGCTAAAAACAGCCAAGACTTTAAAAAGAAAAACAAAGTAGAAGAACTTGTCTAACCAGACATCAAGACTCATTTTAAAGTTGTAATTAAGACACAGTTGAATTGGTATAAGGATAGAAAATAGACCAATAAACTGAATAAAGAGCCTAAAAATAAACCCACACATGTATAGAAACAATATATGATAGAAGTGGCATTGACTATCAGTGGGGAATGCCTTGACTATTAAATAAATGGGACTGGGGCAATTGGTAATGTATACAGAAAAAGAAGAATTGGATTCTTGCCACATGCCAAACACAGAAAACAAAGTTCCTGATGTATTAAGGACTTAAATGTGAAT
This sequence comes from Galeopterus variegatus, assembly GCF_000696425.1. Classification (NCBI taxonomy): domain Eukaryota; kingdom Metazoa; phylum Chordata; class Mammalia; order Dermoptera; family Cynocephalidae; genus Galeopterus; species Galeopterus variegatus. Next base: position 11,119 of record NW_007727247.1, read on the forward strand.
GGAAAAACTTAAAAACTTTAAAAAGAAAATCTAGAAGAATATTTTTAAGANTAAATAAATAAATAAATAAATATAAAATAATAAAATAAAATAAAATTTATGGCTACTCTTAATCAGAGAAGAGCGAAAAAGTGACAAAGCAAGTCACAACTGAGAACTTACATAACTTACATAATTGTATCTAGAATATATAGTGAATTCCTAAAAAATCTATCAGGAAAAGACAGCATACCCAAAAGAAAAATGAGCAAAAGATAGAACCAGATATTTCACAAAGCAAGAAGATGAATGGCCAATAACATGAAAGCCTCAGTTTCATTAATAAGCAGGGAAATGGAAACTAAAATCACAGATTCCAGTTTTCATTCTCCCCCGGTGGCAAAAACTAATTTTCAACACCAAGTGTTGGTGAAGATATGGAGCAATGGGAATTCTCATACACTGCTGGTGGGAGTGTAAATTGGGACAACCACTGTGCTCAGTTTCATTAATAAGCAGGGAAATGGAAACTAAAATCACAGATTCCAGTTTTCATTCTCCCCCGGTGGCAAAAACTAATTTTCAACACCATGTGTTGGTGAAGATATGGAGCAATGGGAATTCTCATACACTGCTGGTGGGAGTGTAAATTGGGACAACCACTGTAGAAAACAATCTTACTTTATCTAGTAAAGTTGTAGATGGGCATACCCCACTACCAACTGTTCCTTTCCTTGGTGCCTACCCTAGAGAAAGTCTTGCTCATGGACTTCAGGAGATAAGTATAAAGATGTTCCCAGCAGTGTTGTTTATTATAGTAAAATCTGGAAGCAGTCCAAAAGTCCATCAATAATAAATAAACTGTCATATATTATTTACACGCACACACAGTGAGATAAACTACAATGACATGAATCATGAACAAATCTCACAAACATTTTTCATCAAAAAAGAAAGTCACTTGTTTATTATAGTAAAATCTGGAAGCAGTCCAAAAGTCCATCAATAATAAATAAACTGTCAAACTACAATGACATGAATCATGAATAAATCTCACAAACATTTTTCATCAAAAAAGAAAGTCATATATTCCACATATTTATATATTAAACTCATGCAAAACCAAATATATTTTAAAATATACAATCTATGATTAGATTGTAAAGAAAGGCAAGGAATGATAAACAGAAAATTCAGGATAGCAGCTCTGTCTGCTGGGAATGTGATCAGAGAGAGCATACCTGGAGCTTAAATGGTACTAGTAATGTCACATTTCTTGAGGGTTCAAGGGAGTTTGTTTTATTATTATTTAAATATGTTAATTATATTTTTGTCAATATAATATTTTTCATACTAAAGATATATATATATATATATATATATATTTTTTTTTTTTTTGGACCGGTAAGGGGATCGTAAACCCTGGCTCAGTGTGGTCTGCACCACGCTCAGCCAGTGAGCGCACCAGCCATCCCTATATAGGATCCGAACGCACGGCTTTGGCTTCAGCACTACCAGCACTGCACTCACCCGAGTGAGCCACAGGGACAGCCCTCATACTAAAGATATTTTAACAAAAAGATCAAGTCTTACAAGCTGGTGGGGAGAGTGGGGACAGTTGAAAGAGGTGGGCATAGTTCTTAGAAGTCAATGTAAGAAACACAAGACTCTTTCAGCACATCCCTACAAGTGCTTGTCTACCTTCTGCTTAATTTTTTAATTTTAATTTTTAGTTTTTATGTGTATTTTTATTATGAAACATTTGAGAAATACAAAAAGGTATAAAGAATAATATAATAATCAGCTATGTGTCCATGATCCAATTTAAGGTATAAGACTTTACAAAAATAGTTGAAACCTCTTGGTAATGCTCCCCAATTGCATTACCCTTCCTGCATCCCCAGTAACCATGGCCCTGCAATTTGTATTTGTCATTCCTGTGCTTGGCTTCCTAATTTTACCTACATATGCATGTAACCCTAAAAGTTTGTATTGTAGTATATGTATTGTTTGGCAAGTTTGGCATTTCATTTGTGTACATGGTATCATTTGGTACATATCCTTCTGCAATTCTCTTTCCCAACATTTTTTAATGTTTCTCCACGTCGATGTGGCAGAACTCTTCATATCTAGTTTTAATCTATGTTTTCAATCCTCCAAGATTTAAAAAAATTTTGTTATGGGAAATTTCAAATATATACAGAGTAAACAGAATCGTAATGATCCCCTATGTACTCATCACCCAACTTTAACAATTATCAACACATGGTCAATTTTGTTTCATGTATTCCACCATCCTATCTCCTGCCCTCTTGTATTATTTTGAAGCAAATCCCAGATATCATATAATTCTTCCCAAAATATTTCAGTATGTATCTCTAAAAGCTAAGGCTCTTTTTATAAACTTACAATCACTCATCGCACCTACAAATTATTAACAGTTTCTTAGTATCATCAAATATCCAGTCAGTACTGAAATTTTCAAATTTCCCATTAGTGTTATCTTTTACATTTTATTTGCATCAAGTCTCTGTTTTAATTTCTTTAAATTGCTGATGGACTACCCTGTGCAAGGCATTGAGAGAAGTTCTGTTGATCATATCTGGGGCTGAAGATCTCACTCTGAGTGAAGGACAGCTTGCTTATTCCATTGGTGGACTGAAAATCTAGACTTCTTCAGGTGGCTTGTGGAAGCCAACAGCCATTTCCACAGATGCCTGGTTTGTACATCAATAATACTCATGACCTCTGTGATGTTGTTGTTTTTTGTGCTTTCTATGGTCCTTGTGTAAAGAGCTTCTATAACATGTTTTTCTTCTTAACATCTCATTAGATGGTTATGCAGTTACTCAGTATTTACCATACTGAATAACATAAATAATATTTGTTGACTAATAATTCACGCTAAGTAAATACTGATTTCCATCATCTTACCATCCTTGTTCTTCTTTGAAACTGAGGGAGGGTGTGGGATGAGATGAGAGAGTGAGGTACATGACCATGTACATGTAAGTAGATTGTAACCCATAAGGTGCTATATAAAAGGCAGTTTTAATAGAGCAAGCAGCCCTCATCCATCACCCATTTTAATTATGTACTAGCTGTACCGACAACTTCTCCTTAGTCCACTTGTCTTATACTCAGCCTCTCATCCATCATCTGGGCTGTTGTAATGAGGTGCAGTCTTGCCAGTGTTGCTTTCATTGTTGCCACAATAGTGTTTTTGTGACAATTTGAATATTTATCTCTTTTTTGTGAAAACAAAAATGAGTAGAAGTGGAAAAATGAGGCTGTTAATGTTAGTGATTAGTAGCATCTCTTAAATGTGATACCATTAAGACCAAAATGAGCTCCTTAGAGGTACTGAGAGCAATAAATCTTTAGCCTCATCTGAACTCTTAGTCACATGCCACTTGACATATATTCAGTTATTAAGCATAAAAAAGAGAAAGAATATCTACAAATACTAAAAATACATTGTTCGATACTGTGATTAAAATCTGAGATGTAATTAGACATTTTATAATGTTTTTAGGTTTCTTTGAGTAACTGTCCATAACACATTTAAGCCTATTGTTTGACTTTCATACATTTGACTTTTGAATATGTTTTAGAAACACATTATGTTTTGAAACATGGAACCGCCAATAATAGAATAAAGCTTCCTCTCCCATAGTTACCCACAGAGCTAGAACTCTGGAGATGGAGTGAGTAAGCGAGATTAGCCCTGCCGTAGGTTGTAGTGCTCAGCCAGCCTGGAGTGGAGGGCGGCAGAAGAAAGTGGGTGGATAGCTCTGCCCGGGAGAGCAAGCCACTTCTCTTTCTCTGACAGCCCATGGCAATCATTTCATAAGAAGCCATCTTGATGACATGAGCCTCGTACACATGATCAAAATATGCTGTCCAGCTGCACTGCTTCCTCTTGTGCTAAATGTTGTAGGTGTCATCCTCTGGTATTTGGGTGAGGCAGGAAACTGAGCAGCCTCACCTGAAGTCCTGATGACATTGAGAAACTGGCAGTGACCTAAAGCATCATTTGGTACAAGACAGAGGATTCCTTCAGCAGTTAGGATTGCTGGCTTTCTGTAGCTGAAGCCTAGTGGTAGTCCTTTACCCTCATGACCTTGACTATCTGTAGACAGGATTAGAGGATGCAGCATGGACATGCAACCTTCACCATCTGTTCTGCCTTGAATTACAAATACACCAAGAATGCACATCATGACGGCATCATCAGGAAAAGGAGGCTTGAAGTGATTTACAACTCTGTGCCATATTTTAGGTTTAACACTACTTTGTGTATCTATTTTGGCAAAAGCTTCCTCTTTGGGAGCAGAGGAAGTCATAGTTTGATGGTATCACTTGTATCTGACATCACCCATATTACTTTTCCCTTGATAGTCCATTAAACTCAGATATTTTCAACTGTATTTGCTCTTAAGAAGTAAATTCTGCTTAGTATTAGAAGAAATGGCCCCAAGTTAAAATCTAGCTGCTACTTTGAGATTCTTCTGTAAAAGAGAACCTCAGGGAAAGAGAATATCTTATTGATTGGTAATGAGCTGCAGCTTTATTCAACAAACATTGGTGAATTGTATTTGAGTTGCCAATGTCTGTTTACTAACTAGATTGTGAGCACTTGTATGGCAAAGAACCAAGTTTTCTTCATCTTTTATTCCCCAAAGCACTTAGCACATGGCAGGGATTCAGTAAAGCAGAACAGAGAAGATGTGTATATAAATAATTATAATACAAGGCAGGAAGTAGATAGGGCTGAGAAAGAGGTATGAATGAGCTGTGGGATACTAGAGGAGAGAAGAGATGACTTTCAGCTGTGAGAACTGGAAAGGCTACATGGGATGGTGTCAGCTGAGCTAGGACTTGACAGATAAATGGACCTTAACAGATTGAAATGCAGGGGATAAGAGTTAACACATACAGGATGTTTTTTATGTGCCAGCCACTGTGCTAAGCGTTTTACCTGCCTAAATCCAACTGAATCCTCCCAGCAACTCTATGAGAGATGTACTGTCATTAGCCCTATTTTAGAGCTGAAGAAACTTGTGGCTCAGGTAGATTAAGTGATTTTCTGAAAGTCACACACAAGTGGTAAATGAAAGAGTCAGAATTTGATCCAGTCTGAAATGAAGGGTAGTTCTTAAACACTGGGCTATACTGTCTCCTGTTCTAGAAATGAATTCAGTGGCTCAGTGTTTGCAAAAACATGGACTATCTTCTAAAAATATTTACTAGTGACATGGCTGGAGAATAGAGTATGTGGAGGTTGGAGAGCAGTGGGAAATAAGATTGTTCCAGGAGTCAGGGACAGATCACAAAGAACCTTGAGTGCCATGTGAAGGAACTGGGGGATTTGGGGAAGGTGAAGGAAGCATTAAATGCCTGCTAGTGAAGTGGCAGGAACAGATACATGCTTTAGGCAGACAACTCAGTGGGAAGGGTGGAATGAGAGGCATAAAAACCAGTTAGGTGGCTATTGCAGTAAGGGTGCAGGAGTGAAAAGGCATGCATAGCTCCAAGAATATGTGATTTCCTCCTGCAGGCCTAGTTGGGACTGTTTCACTTTAAGAAAGAAAAAAAAAAATGCATGTTCAAAAATCTAGACTCCAAAGAACATAAATTAGGAAATAATTATTAGCTTTACAAAATGTGCTCTATTTTAAAGCTTTTAAAATAAGATTTGGTTTAAGAAATTTTTTTCCACATGAATCTTTAGGAACTGCAGAAACTGACCTATGTTTATACAACATTCTTTAAAGGAACATTTGCCAACCAATCATTACAAAGGAATACAGAGAACATGAGTGAATTTTTTTTTCTTTTCTTTTTGGTGGCTGGCCACTATGGGGATCCGAACCCTTAACCTTGGTGCTGGGAATATGGAGAATGTGCATATATCCCTTATAACAAAAATCCTTTTTTACATGACTCAATTTTTTCTTCTAAGCCCTATGAATGACACTATATATGTTATTACATGTCAAATAAATTCCTAAAATATTTCCAAAAAAAACCAACAGAATTAGGCATTGGAAAAGTCTCATAGACTGTTGCTTCTGGACTGTGCTCTAGATCTATAAGTAATTCCCTTGTCTGTGGTGCTTGCTCACATTCCTGAGCTGTGTGTGTAGTTCTGAGGCAACATGTAATGCCATAACATTGGCTCATTACATGGTTTCCATTTGTCCAAAGGGAATTGCCCATGAGGAGGCAGGCTCTCTAATTTTCCTTTCGTGGAGAATTCATCCCATAATTTCCCACACTGAAGTGCAAAATAAATAAATAATAAAAATTTAAAATGCTGTGAGATCTCACACCCACTTTCTGGGGTCTTATCAGCAAAGCTAGAAATACGTCCCTTTTAACTACAGAGGCTGTGGGAATGGCAGTATTTCATATCTTTCTACTGACCAACATTTTTCATTTGCTGCCTAAAACATGTTCACCTGGATATTATGGAATTATTAATTTTATGTGTTTGAGTGATGATGTTAAAAAATGAATTTTTATCTTTTAGAGATACATAATAAAAATTTACAGTTGAAATTATGATGCCTGGGATTTTCTTCAAAATAGCACAGGATGGAGGAGAAGTCAGTGGGGGGGGGGTCCAGATAAAATAATAATGGCCATGAGCTCATGATTGTTGAACCTGGATAATGGGTAGATGAGTGATCATTATATTATTCACTATATAAATTAGTGAATTAGTTTTACAAAAGGTCTACTTTTGTGTATGTTTGAAATTATACATAATTTAAAAATAATTACTCTTTAGGTAGAGGAAAGAATTAGTAATGTTTAGATTTTGGGTTGAGTATTGCTGTGAAAAGGAGAAATAATGATGAATTGTTTCTAGAAAAATTTGCATGTCCAGTAATTTCTCTTGTTAATGCATAGTACATTACTCAGGTTATCAGCTCTCTCCAAGCCTACACTAACTGTATAGAGCTGCGGTTAGTTGTATATGCACTTACCTGTGCCTTTTGTCTGTGTTCTTAGAGCTTTTTCATCTCTGGTTTTTCCGTGTCCGGCAACGGATCGCAACCCTCAGTGTTGCCCCCGTACCGGACCGGGGACCGGCAACGGGATCGCAAGCCTCGGTGTTGCTTCCCGCGCCTCGCTCAGCCAGTGAGCGGGAGCCGGTCTGTATGTGGGATCCGAACCCTCGAACGGGAGCGCCGCCGCGCTTCCCAAGCGGCGCACTACCCAGTGCGCCACCGGGCCGGCCCCTTAGAGCTTTTTCATCTCTGGTTTGTCTCTTCTAAGAGATTAGTAATACCATCATGGCAGTATTTTTCATTTAACCAGCTCCTCACCCTGTGGTCCTGAGTACTATGATGTTTTGAGAATAAAATAAAATGTTAAGAACAAGCTATGAGATCAAACAGTATAAGTCAATATTTTTCAAAGGCTGGCAAAGGGATGATGATCATCTAAATGTTGGTTTACATGTTGAAACATCTGAGTTCCATTCAGTCACTGACAGTGATTTCCTCTGAAGCTGGGGGAAATGCATCATACTTTTTCTTTCTGTAAAATAGAAATAGTCTGGTCTCACGGTTGGAGAAGGGAGAGGAGGCAAACAGGGGTGAGGATGGCAGCTATGTTCTCCAGTGACCCAGTCACTCCTGAGTGGTGGGGACTGTCCCCAGGTGGCTGTGCACCCCACCCTGGGTCTGCGTTTTATTGGTGTGGCTCCGACACAGCTCTAATTCTTCTGAGTAGGTTAATTTGCTGACAGAAGTCTTCTGCAGTAGCTGCAGCCTCTTTTCTTCTTTTAGCATAGAGCTGTAGAAAATGTTATTGCTGAGAAAGGTCATGGCACTATTTCAAAAGTGATCCAAAGGCCTTGAACTTGCAGAGACTTGCTCAAGGTCATACAGTTATGAAGCAAGGGTCATACTAGAAGCCAGGTCTCCTCAACAGTTCAGTACTATCAGCCAACTCCTCACCTCCACCCAAGTCCTAGAGATATACCTTGGGAGCTTGTTTTGAGGATTTTAGGCTGATCAAGAGATAGGTTAATAGAGTGTCCCATTTAAGAACTATAATCTCTAGTTTTGGTTTTCAAAAGGAAGTTAGGGAGGGTGGCTTATCTTCTAAGCAAACCTGCTAAGGTGACTGAGTGAATCACTGCGGGGGAAGGCGTAATGTTGTCAGCCCTTTCTGGCCTCCACACTGAAACTGGAACTACACTCTTGGTAAGGAAATAAAGGAGGAAGTGAAGCCAATTCATCATTGCTTAAGGAGCCTGGTATGCCGAGCTAGGATTCCCTAGCTGAGAAGGGTCAGGGAGCTGCTAGTTGGGATTGTTCAGTCCACCTGTGCATTCTGAGGAGCTCATGGGCACTGTAGTGATGTCTGGTCTTCTCTGTCTGGCATTGTTCAATATCTCTAGAAGTTTTCTTTCGTAGAGAGCTTTGATAGCAGTCCTGAATGGGTTAATTGGCAAATATTGTTTGGCTACAGCAGATAAGCTTTATTTGATTATTTGAAAGTTTCTTTTACTAAATGGACTTTAACATTTAAGATTCCTCTTCTCTTAACTTCCTAAAAGTAGTTAAGAAAATGAATAGTGAACAGCCCATGCTCCAGGGGCTCAGAAAGCCAGACACATCTGGTAATTTGAGCTCTTGGAATCCTAGGCAGCCCTCCTTATTCCTCTAGGAATAGGTACTTTTTCAGTTGTTAAGAATGAAAAATCATAGCTTGCAGGTATAACATCTAGTCACTCTTCTGAAGTGTAATCAGATCTAAAAGGAGCCCTAACTTTTCCTTGCTTGCAGGCAGGCAGGCAGGCCTCGAGTCTAGACTGTGAGGTTCCCTGCCCTGTCTGCTCCTTGAAGAGCTTCAGGAATGAGGTGAAGTTTCTATCCTCATGCTCATGGCCTCATCAAATACTTCCTCAGGAGCCAACTCAAATCTTTCTTGTCTTAATTTGGGCCCATTTCTTCTTGATTAGTCATTTGGTGGCACAAATGACTAATCTTGATCATTATTAAGTAACTGCTCTGAATATTTTTTTAATGAGCTTTGAGCCCCTTAGAAGATATTTTTAAATCTAATAAGTAAATACATAAATAAACAAACATGGCATGCCCAGACTTGGAATCAATTAGAAGGGAGGGAAGGTAGGGTGGCTGGGGAATCCAAACCCAATCTAAGACCTTGCAATGAGCTACAGGAGCCAGTTCTGGTTTATGATAAAGAGCAGGGGCCTGGGCTGACACAGCAGGAAAGATGCTGACTCTGGATTCACATGAAGTAGAAGCCAACACAAACCTCTATAAAGGGAACATCAACAAGTCAATGATGTGAGTTAGTGACTCTTAGGATAAAGAGATGGAGATCTAAACAAGAGACACTGCAGGAACAGGCAGACTCCAGAACATTACAGTACTCTGCTTTTGTTAAAACTTTTTATTCTGGTGTTCCTAGCTTTGCCTTATTGTTACCGGATTCAGGTCCAGCTGCCCACCCCCTTGAGAAGGAAAGAAAAAAAACCTCAGAGGTCAAATGGTTGGTGTTAGAAAAGCAGATGTATTCAGCTGTAGGAGACGGTAGGCTATCCCATCCCAAAGATTTACATTTACTGAGTGAAAGGAATAAAATTCAGCACAAGTTAAAGGATGAGACACAAACACAAGGCAGCTCGCCAGAGAAGGTTTTTTTATTCAGCGGGCACATCTGCTTTTATAGGGTTAGAAGAGAGCTGATAGGTTTGCTGAGGACACGGGGCATTCGGGGATTGTATGGATTGCGTTGCTAAGGGGCCAGGAGCAGGGAGCCTGTGCTGATTGGCGTGCAATTCGTGCCGGTGGGAAGGTATTGTGGCGCCAGTGGGAAGGAAAAAGGCGGAAGGTATTGTGGCGCCAGCGGAAGGAAAAAGAGCGCCATGATGGGGCGCGGCCGAAAAAGGGTTCTCATGCGACCTAATACTGAGGGGTTTTTAAAGGAAGGGTTGAGGGAATGGAATGTGGGAGGTGAAAAGCAGGAGAGCGGGAGATATAAGATACAAGGGGTCCGTTTCTATGGGTCAGGTACAAGGTCTTGCCAAGGCCTCATCTGGTTTCTGTTCTCATCTCTGCAGTTATCTCAGGACTCTGCAAGATTTTGGTTTGTGCCAGTGTACTTGGCTGGTGCCCAAGGTCAGTTTCAGTCATTTGGCCTTGATCATTTCTCAAAACTCTACAAGTCTCAAAGAAAGAACTGTTAGCTTTGCAAAGTACTAATTAGTTTCTCGGCCTTGTTTTCCTACTTAGCGAGTGAGATAAGAAAGTCAGGGGATGGGAAGAGTGGAGAGAAAAAAACTATCCTTTTAAAAATCCTCTCCCGCTCCACAGCCCAGGCAGCTTTAGGTCCCAACATGGCTTCAGTCCTGCTCACTCCAACATTATCATCATCAAAGCCATTTATTATGGCTTTACAGTTGGTGGGGGTCCATTTCTGGATATCAAAGAAATCAAATTCTATTGGGGAAATGCAAATCAAAACCACAATGAGATGTATTTCTTGGGCAAGGGATGGAAGGAAATGAAGCCTTGCTGGAGCCCTTTGAGAAGTCAGGCTCCACTGGATAGTGGATGTCCTTGTCTTGAGTGAGCCAACCAGGCCGTTTGTGAATCTCCATATCTTTTTCATCATGAGACTATCTCCAGATTTTCACGTGTGCTCCTCTTTGTGAATGCCGAGCTTATGTTAAGGTTTTCATGTCACAGGCCCACTCAGTGGTAAATATTTTCTGGACCCTAATTATTTACTTATGTACACGTTGATTTGAACAGTTCCTTTGCATTATTTTTCAAAGGCCATCTCTTTGCTTACTAACAATTGTATATGATAACGGTAATGACTATGATATTCAGTGTGGTTTACATACTTGTGTAAAGAGCTATTACCCAGGCTTATTATAAGTACTGAAGTATAACGCTGAATTCACACACACAAAAATAAATAAATAAATAAATTCCAAAGCACAATCCAGAAATATAGTAATAGTTTGATTTCTGGCATTACCTTTCTTTTAGAAATCCCTTGAAATTTTCATTGATTCTTTCCTGAAAAATCATAAGTCGAGTCTTCTGTCTCCTTATAGAAGTTGTCATTGTGATTATCCTCATTTGACAGCTGGGAAAAAAAAGCATAAAAATGAATAACAGCTTTCTCTATAATTTAGGTGTTTCATTTACCTCCACACATAGTTATTTTAATAGGGCTTAAATGTATCTGGATAGTCATTACGAATTTCTGATAGGTTTTAAACCTGACTAGTTTTAAAAGCTATCCTGGCTGGCTGAATCCAAACCTCTTCTGGTGTCCTCGAGTGGAAACTGTCACCTTATTTTTGTCTGTCACAGGATGCTCACCAAGGGTCAAAGTCAGGATGGCTCAGGGCCAGGTCTCTACTTGTGGCAAAGCCACTCAGAGCTGCTGCCTTATGAATATGAGGCCAGCCACTTCACCTATGTCCTGCCAATGAGAGGACAGCAGCATGAAGGGAAAAGATGTTTCTCTGACATCTCCAAGACAACATGAGCAAATGCTCAAGCCCCCTTGCCTTGGCCTCAGGCAGGCACATCTGCTCTACCACCAGTGTGTTGTAGCTGGACCTGACTCCCCAGTTCCTGTGCAGCTCACAACTAAGCCATGGTGCTCATGCAAACTGCAGTGGTCCGTGTATACAGTACTCTAGCAATGTGGCACTACTTGATCAAATTAAGTATATGCCTATCCTATAATGAGATTTCTGAAGTCAATTGACACCCTCCCCTTTCCTACACCAACCAGGAGAGATATTGTAAACAACAGAAACCTGGTGGAAGTGAGAATAGGGGAATGTTTGTTTGCAGGGCCACCTCCTATAGTTGTGCAGATTGTTCCCCGAACAAGACTTCACCTGAGGGAGTGAGTGGGGGCTGAAATCTGCCTGCCAAGATTTGCACTTTACTGTGGGGTTGCATCCTCCAAGATGAAGAGGTGCCTTTTCTGAGGCACTTAAAGACAGCGTATGGGAGAGAGGTTGCCTAAAGAGATTCCCACGAGGGTCTAAAATGAGTCACACATGAGGCTGCTCATGGCAGCATTATTTTGGTGGTGGGAAGTTGGAGGCACTTGGGATGCCCATTACAGGGGAAGCAGTGAGGCCAAATGTGGTGGGTGTACACTGTGGAGTACTCCACAGCAGTTGGAATGATGGCCTGCATGTGCAAATAGCAACATGGATAGGTCTTCAAGTGAGGTGTGAAAAAAGGAAGATATAGAATGAGATATATAACACAACACTATTGATGTAAATTAAAATATATGCAGACCAAACAATACACACTTGACATGAACACACACAAGCCAAAAAATGTAATTAAATAGAATGGTTGCCTGTGGGGTAAGGACATGAGTGAGGAATGGGACTAGGAGGAAATATGTATATGCATACATACATACATAGAACAAAAGGGGGGCCTTGTATATACCAATTATAGTATAATATGCCATGAACTGAAAAGTGTGATTAATAATACTCTATACCTGAGGCCTAATAAGTTAAAAAAAATTAAAAATTAAAAAAAATTAAGTAAGCATCTTGGGTCTTGCCATTTCAGGCTTTCGTCAGTCCAGCTGTTGACTACCAGCATGGCTTTAACAGTATGGTCACAGCTTTTTAATAATGTCATTGACAGAAATTCATATCTGGATTCTCTGAGCTGCCTTATAACATGTCTGCCCGTATCAAGCTCAGGGATACTATTCTGCTATTTAAAATCCTTGGAAATTATGTTGCTTTATCTATATTATTTTATTTTCCTGATACCCATAAACAGAATGAAAGCATTTACCCTCCTGGGGATTTAACCAAAATATAAAAGTTGTGTTAACAAAGACTGGGACTACAAAGAAGAAAAGAAAACCTTTGATTCTATTTGGCTGGGTTTCCTAGAAATCCTATGCCCACTTTTTGCATCCAGCCAAGGCTGGCAGCTGATGAGTCAGGCTGGGCCCTTGGTCATTGGAACACAGTGTTTCAGCTTCTTCAAAAATAAGATCTAGAACATTCTAGACCAATGCAATCAAAAAGTACCTGGTGCTAAAAACTTGTACCATTTAAGACTAATATTTAAGTAAACCCAGCAAAATTTTTGAGATACTCTAAGATATTTCTTGGCCAACTTGTGTGTGCAGATTAAACCAAAACAAGTCCTAATATTCTCCAAATTAGCATGTGTTCAATAGATCCCAATAAATTAGATTGAACGACCTTTTACCATCCATTTAGGGACAACTCTTGCCCATATGCTATTTCATGTGTATTAGAAAATGTGCTTCTTCCTCCTGGAGATACAGCCCCACAGTGAGACACAGGTGTGACAAGTGGAGCTGAGTTGCAGCTCAATTCACCCCCTCAGTTATTCAGGGCACAATGTACACAACTGTAGGATGGAGCTCTACAAAGGAACTCCCCACCTTATCTCTTTTGCCAGGATTTCATTGCTTGGTATAGGAAAGGCAGGCTAGATTGACCACCCTAATCTCCAAGCAGGGCAACAATTTTGCTCATCCCACGTGCTGTTCTGGAAGTTTACTACTCTGAAGGTAGTCTGATTCCATTCCTCTTGAGTCTGGGTGAGCTTGTGACTTCTTGTACCCAATAGAACATAGCAAAATGACACTGTGATTTCTGAAGTTTAGGACATAAAAAATGATACAGTATCCACATTGTTGGCTAGAACACTTGTATTTGTAGCCCTAAACTGTTATGCAAGAAGTCCCGCTATTCTGAGACTACAATGCTGTGAGAGAGTCAAGCTACAGAGAGAGTAAGTAGGTGCTCTGGTCAGCAGTCCTAGTTTTTGAGTGTTTCAGACCCAGGCACCAGACATGCGTGTAAGCATGTTGTGAAGTCATCATCAGATTTTGAATCTTCTCAGCTGAGGCCCCAGACAGCTTGGAGCAGAGAAGAGCCATCCCCAGTGTGCCCTTTATGAATTCCTGACCCATAGACTCCATGAGCACAATAAATTGTTGTTTTATGTCACTAAGTTTGGGGTGTTTTGTTACAAAGCAATAGTAACTAAAAGACCTGTTATCTTCATCTACACCAAAAAGCAGGGCAATAAAAGATGGGGGTAGGGAACTATTATGAATTTAAAATTTTAAAATTACAAACTAAAAGAGACATAAGAGGTATATCAACAAATGCAAATGGCATTGTTTTGCTCCTGATTAGAATAAACTATTGCAGAAATACATTTAGGAAAGTCAGGGCAATTTGTCTTCTGACTGGGTACTAGATGATATTAAGAAATTATTGCTAGGGCCGGCCCGGTGGCGCACTGCTATAGTGCGCCACTTGGGAGGCGCGGTGGCGCTCGTGCCGAGGGTTCGGATCCCACATACAGACCGGCCGCTCACTGGCTGAGCGAGGGGCGGGAGCAACACCGAGGGTTGCGATCCCGTGGCCGGTCCCGGTCCGGTACGGGCGCGACACTGAGGGTTGCGATCCGTTGCCGGTCACGAAAAAAGACAAAAAGGGAAAAAAAAAAAAGAAATTATTGCTAATTTTTTTAGATGTGATATAGTGGTTATAGAAAAAAGAGTCCGTATTTCCTACAGATACATACAGAGTATTTAAATATGAAAATACCTATGATTTGCTTTAAAATTTGCTTTAAAATGAGGATGGTGGGGTGGGGTATAGATAAAACAAGATTGCCATATGTTGATAATTGTTGAAGCCAGGGGATAGGTAACTATTACCTATCTCTATTATGTTATTATCTCTACTTTTGTGCATAATCAAAACTTTCCATGAGAAAAAGTTTAGCAAAAGAAAGGCTGGGAGGACTTATTTCTGCTTTCAGGCTGTGGTTGTGTGCTAACAGGTGCCAATGGTTTAGATAGATCTCCCCTCTTACAAACATCCCCTCTATGCATGGCTGGAGGCTTCTTGAGATCCAAGACCCTACCCCAACGACGGAGATTACATACACAGAAACATACTAACAAAGGAAATGAAATTCTTAGGCAAATGTTTTGGGCACTCCTCAGATCAGTACTGCATAATTTTTGGTGGCTAGAAATCCCCTTGAAGGCAGAATTATCGTCCCTGGAAGTATTTAGTCCAGTGCTAGGTACACAGGGGTGCATCTGTAAATTTTTGGCAAATTGATTTGAATTAAGAAAACTTGGGCTGGTCGGTTAGCTCAGTTGCTTAGAGCATGGCCTCATAACACCAAGGTCAACGGTTTGGTTCCCTGTGCTGGCCCAGCTGCCAAAAATAAATAAATAAATAAATAAAATGGCAATAAGGTATTAAAAAAAGAAAAACAAAGAAAGCTGATAGTTTGGGATGAATTCATTAACTTACTCTAAAGGTTATGTAGTGTTCAATTTTCAGCCTTGAAATATATGTCAGCAGAAGGGCGAATGGGCTGCATGTTGCTATGCAGACGATGCATTTTGGAAGGTCCTTCTGTTTGCTTGTGGAGTCTCTCTCTCCCTTGAAGAAAAACTATTAACTCATGCTGCAGCCTGCTGCTCTCTGCTTGGTTTTGGCTGTGTTACCAAGCCTAAAATAGAAAGTTCTTTTACTGCAGAGCAGGGAAGGAGGTTTAAATTTATCAATTCAGATAACAAAGGGTAGCATTATACTGGCTTTTCTCGGGTGGGGAGTAGGGGCAGATAATGCCTGTTTCATTAGAAAGAGTGATCTGACGCTGGCAGGGGCTGGGACCAGGAGACAAGCTTTCACTGTGGTAAGATGGGCTTGCTTCCCGTCCTGAACCCCCTCACTCCCTCTTTCCAACAGTGTCACCTCTTTTAGGACATGGGAAAGAAGCCGAGCCATTGGGGAATTAGTTCTAGAAATGTCACTGAAGTTATCAGACTGGGAACAATTCTTTGAGACAAACTGCTTCTTTCTCAGCTTTTGGAAGAGTCAGGATCTTGCCACAAAGTTAAATAGCAGAGAAATGTTATCTTTCTCCTATCAAAGTCAAACAATTTTTAAATGATACCCAGCATTGGAAAGAGTTTGGGGAGATGGGCATTTTCATATATTGCTGGAGGAGAGGTAAACTGATCTTACCGTATGGAGAGCAACCTGACAACATAGATCCCAAACCATAGATACATGAATACCAGAAGATGTGTATCCAGGGGCTCTCTCATCTATGACTGGTGGAAGTGTAGCTTGATTCCCTAGAGAAATATTCGCACATGTACAAGAGGACACATTTACAATTATGTTGATAGTAGCAGCATGCACAAGAATGAATCATAGAAAGAGTACAACTGCCCATCCACAGGAGAGTTGATGATAAACCGTGGTATATTTATGCATCAGTCAAACTGAACGAACTACACGGAAATGCAATGACATGGATGTATTTTAGCAAAGTAGTATTAAATGAAAAAATAAAAGGCCTGAAAGATTACATGCAAAACATGATATCATTTTTATAAAGCTAAGGACAATTTTTAAAATTACTCTTTAGGAATATATACAGATACAATAAAACTATATAAAAAGGAAAGCAAGGAAATAAGCATAGGATTCAGGATAGTTCCTCTGCGTGGGGAGGAAAAGAAGGGTGGGGTGGGGTGGGGGCGGATAAATAGCTATGGTTAAATATTGGTTATTGTCAAGGTTGTACCTTTTGTTTTGGATTGTGGATTCATAGGTACTGATTACATTATTATATTAACGAATTTACCACCTAAATTGACAAAATTGAGCTGTCCACTTGCCAATTATGAGAGTGTGATGAACAGGATTTATGGTGAATCCAGTTCTGTGTACCTGACATTAAAAAACCAAAAACAGGGCCGGCCTGGTGGCACACTGGAGAGTGCGCCATCTGGGAGTGTGGCGGCGCTCCCGCCGAGGGTTCGGATCCCATGTGGAGACCGGTTCCTGCTCACTGGTTGAGCGCGGTGTGGGCGCAACACCGAGGGTTGCGATCCCGTTACCGGTCAGTAAAAAAGACAAAAAGGAAAAAAAAAAAACAAAACCAAAAACAGTAGAGCTGATTTCTGTCTTTTAAGGAAAAAAAAAAAAAAGAAAAAGAAATTTGGTGCAGTCATTCTACTTCTAAGCATTTACCTTAAAGAAATAAATAGAGATACACATAAAAATGTATGAACAAGAATATTTATCACAATATTTATAAATATAAAAATAGGAAACAATCTAAGTACCAAACTAACAGATTAGGTACATAAATTGGGTTATATCAATATGCTAGAAAACTAGTCTTTAAAAATATTATTTTCTGATAGTATTTAAGTATTTGGGAAAATTCTCATAATATATCAGTTGAATAAAACAGGCTACACATTGTGAACTCAGTTTTTTATTTCTCTTAAGTATATATATGCACACACACACACAAAGCTGGGAAGACTACACATCACAATGATAATAGCCCTTATGAGGATACTTCAAGAAGTTTATGGAAAATAGAATTAAAAGGTCATACAAGAGCTGACCCATTAGCTCAGTTGGTTAAAGCACAGTGTTATAACATCAAGGTCAAGGTTTGGACCCCTGTACTGGCCAGCTGCTAGAATAAATAAATAAGTAAAAAAAGATGAAATGAATTTTCCACAAACTTTTTGAAGTACCCTCATATCTCTGGATGTTATGATTGTTTCTTCCTTAAACTTGCAGCTGTTCACAAATTTCCTATGGTGAACCTTAACTCCTTTATAATCAGAAATAATTGTATTATAAAAACAGATATTAATAATAATAGCCAAAGTAGATGGAGTACTTGTTATATGCTAAGAGCTTTGTATGAGTTAATTTATTTAAAGCTTAAAATAACCCAATGAGTATGGTACTATTATTTTATGACCCTCATGTTTCAGATGAAGATATGAGGTTTAGGGGGTTAAATAACTTACATGAGGACACAGAGATCATATGAAATTGTGCCTTGAATTGGGCTTCTAGGAGGTTCTTCAAAGGGGGGGCCTAGTGGCAGTCCTGGTCTCCTAGACCCCAGGGATGGCTATTACAGAGAGAATGATCTTCCTGAGAACAGTTTTGGGAACTGAACAACCTATGTGGAACCTGAGAGCTGCAGGGAGAAGAAGCCCCCTGGAGGTGTCTGAGCCAGAGCCTACACAAAGCAGCCAACCAGAGAATACATGGAGGCAGACATGGAGGAGCCAGGGTGCCAAGCCCCTAAGGGTTTCTGATGAGCCCTTGCAAAAAAGGAGATCCCAGTGATTGGGGAATAAATTGGTGAGCAGAGATATTCTACTCATGGCTCTGGCCAGCTATGACTTCCACCAGCCATTGTAGGATTGGCTTCCAGAGCCT
Source organism: Galeopterus variegatus (assembly GCF_000696425.1). Taxonomy (NCBI): domain Eukaryota; kingdom Metazoa; phylum Chordata; class Mammalia; order Dermoptera; family Cynocephalidae; genus Galeopterus; species Galeopterus variegatus. The sequence continues at coordinate 29,441 of NW_007727247.1, forward strand.
TTGGTGGAGAGAAGGAGGGCGGTCTAGGGATGGGACACAGCCAGGGACTTAGCTGCGCTGCTCTCTTCTCATCACTCATGCTTTAAATATAAGCTCTGATGTGATCAAGGCGCCACAGATAAAATGCCTTTCTCAAGCCACGCAGGCAGGATCTGGTATCCAATTTGGACAAGATAGTGGAAAATAGACTCAGGGGGAAAAAATCCCTTGGCTTCAGCACCAGCACATGGGAATTGACGAATCTGACACCTTAACGTTGTAGAATGAACAGATGTAGGCATGATTTCCTATGTTTTCCTCAAAGCATCTAGAATAGATATGATTTAAGAGGGAATGATTTTTTTATTTATGGGGTACAAAGCTGACCGTCATCATTTGTGCCCAAGATATTATGGCCAGATCGATACTAGCAGCATGCCCATTAACACAAATTGTGATTATTCCGTGTCCCCAACCCAATTAATCTCCAACCTCCCTCTCCCTCCCCCTTTCCCCCACCTCACTCTGCAGCCCTAAGTATGCTCTAAGAGGGAATGATTTTAACCGTTAGTTCTTCTCTTTTAGCTGAAGAATTCTGGATTATCCTTCAAGATGTAACTCCAGCATCAGCTTCTATGGAAATACTTCTCCAGCTTCCCCAAGCAACAAGGCCATCCCTCTTCTGTACACGCTTAATAAATGATTTGTTTACCTGCTGGACTATCTGTCCATCCTGCTGGAACATAAGCTCTGTGGACTGTGTATTATGGAATTTTGGGTTTTCACTCCTTACCCTGCATTTCTCCCCATTGCCTCTCCCCAACATGCTGTCATGTGGTAAGTGCTAATTAAATGGTGATTGTTAGAACAGAGATAGAGGTTCTGCTATGGTCTTCTAGAATTCCGAGAGCTGGGAATCAAACCCTTTTTTGGATCTCTGACACTTGAGAGAATCTGATGAAAGCTAAGAACCTTTCCCCAGAAAAAAAGCACATGCAAAAGAAAATTCCCAATTTTATTACACTAAATACACATGCTAACATGCACACAAATGTGCGCATGTAAAACTGGGGAAATCTGAATAAGACAGGGGATTGGATCAATAGTAATATCCAAGTTGTGATATTGTAGTGTTGTATTGCAAGATGTTAACTGCTGGGAAGCTGGGATCTCTTTGTATTATTTCTTACAACTTCATGTGAATCTAAAATTATCTCAATAATAATTTTAATTAAAAAAATTCCCATATATTATCCTTTGGGAGTTGATGGACTCTCCCCACAACACACCCATGAATCCTAAATTGAGATTATTTCTTACAACTTCATGTGAATCTAAAATTATCTCAATAATAATTTTAATTAAAAAAAATTCCCATATATTATCCTTTGGGAGTTGATGGACTCTCCCCACAACACACCCATGAATCCTAAATTGAGAATTCCCCAATATAGTCCAATCTGCACATTGCTGGATGGAGAAACTGATGGGAAAGGAAGTATTCAAAGTCATTCAGACTGATGGTGGCAGAGATGGGATGAGCCCAGCTCTCTCTTCCTTATACCACAACTGGTTCCTGGGAGAAAGAGAATGCTGTCCACATGATGTTGTCTACTTGATCTAAAGGAAGGACAGACAAATACATCAGAGCAAGTGATATTCCCTGACGTGGGGAGAGAGCACTGAATCTAGGTAGAGCAATTCGTTTTCAGAGTTGTTTGGTCTTTTTTCTCCTCATTGCTTTCTAGGCTGCTTGTGCTCAGCCTATGGGGCTGGCAATGATCTCATTCATAAACAAGGTGGCTTGGACAGATGTAACTCAGGGACCAGCAGCCATTTTTATTCTGATTGCCAAAAGAGGAGCCAAGCAGGCTGGATATAAGGAGGAATAAGGTAAAAGAAGGAGAAGAAAAAGAACGGGGGAACATCAGAAGAAAAGACAGCAAAAGAGTACAGTACAGGGAGAAGACAGTGGAGGAGGGGATGGATGTATTTAGGGAGTAGTAGATTGATGTGGTGGGTTGGACCACCAGCTGCTCACCAAGCCAGAGCCTTTAAGGATATGGGTTACATGCTCTATCCTTGGAGACTGCTGGGCACTGGGACTGTCAGACAGTCAAATGGTCAAGATCTTCCTTTCATGAAGATCAGTTGTAATCTGATGCTAAAGGCTCTCCAGTATTTAATAGTTTGGGCGCCGAAGCCAGATGGTCTAAGTTTGAATCCCAGCTCCTCTACTTAGTATCTTTTTTACTGTACACAAGTTACTTAATCCCTTTGTGCTTCAGTTCCATCATCTGTAAAATGAAGATAATAATAGCACCTACCTCGTAAATTGTGAGGAATAAATGAATTAATACATGTAAAGCACTTTAGAAGAGTACCTGACATATAGTAAGTGCTTAATAAATGCAGGCCCTCGTTATTGTTACTACTTGATGGAGTCTCATTTCTTCTTGCCTGTTCCTCCAGAGATGGAGACAACTGATTAGCAGCCTTCCTGTGAGCACCAACCATCAACTTGTAGGCACTAAATTAACCATCAGTTTTATCTTTCCTGTACACACTATGTTACTTCTTTTGCTTGGGGACCCAGCTCCATTACCATTTTCCAGAATCAGAATTTAAAGATGAACACATAAGTACCTGGTAATTGAGGAGTCTTCCTGTCCAGTGTTCCCTCTGTCAACTCAGAGAACAAATACTTCTGTGAGGGGTCAGTTTCTTTCTTTCCATCAAAAAGGAGAGCAGTATGGACCTATATTTCTGTCTTTGCAAATGAATTTCACAGCACTGTTTAGATGCCTCTGTGCTTGCAAATTCACCTGTTTTGGTGAATCGAATTTCCAAGTTTTGCCCAGCATCAAGCTAGAGCATTGGTGAACTGCTTAATCTGCAAAATAAAGAAGAAAATGTAAACAGATTTCCCGCTTGGCTCCCTCCAGCTTCCTGCAATTTCTCCACAGTATTTCTGGGAGTCTTTAGGGAACATCTCACATGTGCTCATCATCAAGTCCTACTTCATTCACACCCCTCTGCTCTTACAGGTACCAGGTATCTGTGCTGTTCCACCAGTCTCTGGGGGTCTCCTGCTAATCTACTAGGCATCCCCAATCAAGAGAGACCTAGAGTCACCAGAGAAGACTTTTTCAGAGGCTATAGGGCTTGAACTGATCTCGAATGACAGGTAGAGTTCATATTGATACAAGGGGGCAATCCAGGGAGCAGGGAGAGGGTGAGCAAAGGGTAATGGTGAGCAAAGGAATGGAATGGATGAGTGCAGCATCAGTCTGGGGAGTAAGGGGGCTGGCTGAGCTGAGGGGAAGAGCTGTAGTGAGAGGAAAGGCAGGAGAGAAAAGGCCATATTGAAATACTTTGTGAGGCGGCCATAAGAAAGTGGGAGCTCTTGAGTAATATTCCAGGGCATAGCAGAAGATTTAGCAGAACTATTGGCTACATGTTCTTTGGGCCTGTGATTGTCCCAAGAGATGCCTTGTCATTTTTACTCAGATATTCTGGACATTTTCTTTTCATAGTTATAAAGGTAATATGTATTCCTCACAGAAGAACCAAATAAGCAAAAAGAAGAAAATGAAAAGCAGTCCCACTCACAGAAATAGCCACTATTCATACTTGACTGTGTAGCTTTGTAAAGTTCTTATATACATATATTTCTAGTATATGTTTAATTAAATTGGGGTTATATCATACATACTGTTCTATAAGTTACTATTTGCACTTAATATATTATGAATAATATTCTATGTCAATAGACATACTTCATGATAGGATTTTTATTTTATTATTATTATTTTTTTTTTTAAAAAACATGACCGGTTAGGGGATCCTAACCCTTGACTTGGTGTTGTCAGCACCACGCTCAGCCAGCGAGCCAACCGGTCATCCCTATATGGGATCCGAACCCGGGGCCTTGGTGTTATCAGCACTGCACTCTCCCGAGTGAGCCACGGGCCGGCCCCATGATAGGATTTTTAATAGCTGCAGAGTTGGTGACAGTATTCAGCCTTCTGGAATGACGAACTTTGCCTTCTATTTCTGAGATTTTTTTTTCCTGTAACAGAAAGATATTTTCTTCTGTAATTGAGAATGCTATCTAGACATCGTGGGCATTACCAGGGGACATAGTCATTTCTCTCTCTTATTTCTTTAGCCAAACTGCAATAGCTGGGGGAAAGGGCTGTGTGATATCTGTGGCAAAGTTCCTGGTCATAAAATTTTGGCCACATGTATAAAATTCTAATTCTGGGTGAAAGGGCAATATAGCTTATTTTTTCTGAATACTATGAGAGAGGAATATAGTTACCAATGAATTGCAGGCATCATTATGTATGCTGAATATAGAAATCTTCTGGAAGTTGGGTAGGCCCAGTTGGCCAGAGCATGGCAGGCTTTTCGTGGGCACAGCCATTAAGATGGCGACTGCTCAGGACTTTATTCTGGGGCACGGAAGGCCTAGGTGCAAAGAGCATGTTATCTTTTTCAGGTATGGCACCCTTTTCAGATATAAGATTCTGAGATTCTGAGCAGACAGAAGCATGAGTCTGACCGACTCCAGGCATGGCTTTAAAAAAGATGACTAGTAAGGGGATCTTAACCCTAGACTTGGTGTTGTCAACACCACACTCTTCCCAACTGAGCTAACCGGCCTTCCTGATATAGGGATCCGAACCTGTGGCCTTGGTGTTATCAGCAACACACTCTCCCAAGTGCGCCACAGGCCGGCCCTAATTCTTGAATTTATTTCTAAGTGACTTGCTCTCTACACAGCAAGTCTTCCAAATGTCTGCTTGATGGCAAGGGAAAGGGAGTGTCCTTTTTGTTCCATCTTTATGTCCTTTTTGTTCCATCTTTGGAGTGTCCTTTTTGTTCCATCTTTACCTCTCCTTCCTTGAATTTCCTCTTCCATCTCCACTTTGTCCAATGGCTTTGTCTCTACACGATGTTTTTGATACCCCTATGTTCTGTTTCCAAATACCACTGTGCATTTCATGGCAGGCATTAGGGGACTGGCATTAGACCCAGAGAGTATTTAAAGTCAGACTCCAGGGCTGGCCCGTGGCTCACTCGGGAGAGTGCGGCACTGATAGCGCCGAGGTCGCGGGTTCTGATCCTATATAGGGATGGCTGGTGCGCTCACTGGCTGAGCGTGGTGCAGACAACACCGAGCCAGGAGTTACGATCTCCTTACCAGTCAAAAAAAAAAAACAAGGGTTAAGATCCCCTTACCAGTCATCTTTAAAAATAAATAAATAGGGCCGAGCCCGCGGCGCACTCGGGAGAGCTGCTCCGGAGCGCTCCCGCCGCGGGTTCGGATCCTATATAGGGATGACCGGTGCCCTCACAGCGCTCACTGGCTGAGCGCGGTGCTGCCGGTCTCAAAAAAAAGACAAAAAATAAATAAATAAATAAATAAACAAAATAAAGTCAGACTCCATTTAATAATAATATCTAACATTTATTGGATATTACATACATTACATACTGTTTTGGTGTTTTACATTTATAATCTCATTTCTTAGAAGAACCTTATTATTTGGCTATTACGATTATTCCCATTTTATAGATGAGAAAATCAAGACTCAGAAAAGCTAGGTAACTTGCCAAACTTCACACAGCTGGGCAGTTGCAGAGCCAAGATTCAAACCCAGGTCCATCTGACTCCAGAAACATTTCTTAATTTACACTGCTCTACTTTCTGTCTCAGTAAATTTAGAGTCAGGGAAGTGAAAGGAGCAACGATAACAAAATAAACTTAACATAAGGCCAAGAGAATTGCTGACAAATAAGATACATCTCGTTCCTTCTCCATGTTTAATGTCAATTTTCATATCTTGGCTAAGAGTGCCTATTATAAAGCTATTTACTGAACGTTATCCTCCTCCTACCCCACCCCCATCATCAGATGATTTTTATTTATAGCTATGTTTAAACATCATGGGCAACACTCAGACTTGCTGTCCACCGAATTTGCCATCTGAATAAAGATTCATTCTCAAAGCTTATTTACATTCTTCACTCTCTGGTTTTTGCCAAAAAATTAAAAGGACAATTCTTTTTTTTTTTTTTTTTTAAATTTTTGTTCCAAGGATTCCTCAGCTCTAGAATTGAGTCAGGTCAAATTAGTAAAGACCAGATTAATCAACCTAAATTTTCATATCCATTGGCTATTTTGGGTTCTACAGAATAAGAAAACATTCTGGATTTCTTATAAAGGAAAAGATATTCTGATTAATTTAGTTCTGTATTATTTATAATCATGTATGCTTTCCTTCACTGCCTGAATGCTAATAAGAGCTTCCTAGAATTCATTCCTTAAGAAGTTAAGTCATGGCATCTAATTATTTGGCATGGTGTTTTAAGTACATATAATTATATCATCCCTCCTTTTGTGGTGGTGGTGAGCCTAGTAATCTGTATCAAGAGAAAATAAATAACACCTTCATTAATGCTACTGACAAGGAGCTCACAGTACTTTGGAAAACCCTACTTATTATAATCTTAGCACAAAAAACTAAAAGAAAAAAGAAAAAAAGAAAAAAACACAAAAAACAAAAATATAATATTAGCACCTACTGGGTGTTCAACACTTTTTAATCTACCAAACTAACCACCACTTTCCAGGTAAGAGAACTCAGGCAAAGGGAAATTATACGTATTGACCGTGTTCCATATTTCAGTTATTGGAAGATTAGCTGTGTGACTATGGCTGAGCCCTTGCCCTTAGGAGTATTAAGTTTTAAATCCTGACTAATACTGTTTTCTTTCCGGGTGCCTGCCTGCTTCTTGCCCCACCAGACAGGACCAGTTGTCACACCCGTAGAGGGAAATGGTGAAGAATAAGATAAGATATACTCCGGGCATGGCTTTATAATCAGGGACACCAAGTGATAGTCTTTTCCGTCATCTACATGGTCTCAACTCCTACTCCTCTATTATTTCAGGATGTTAACTGCAAAACAGGGTCAGAATTTGGGATAAAAAGACTTTTTCCCACTCTGGTAAATTAAGTATGTGATAAGCCTTCCGGAGAAGTAGATCTGAGGTACTTTCTTCTGGGTACACTCGTGGGTGGTACGAAAGGAAAGCAGAAGTGCAATTTCCAGCTTGGGGAGGCCAAGCCAGTCTGCCTCGCCAAGCAGGTTGTCTTGGATGAAGGAGGATTTTCAGTCCCTCCATGGGCTGATGGGGCCTCCAGGACTTTCTTCAGTCTGTTGGTCGGGATGGTGCTCTCAGGGCCGCGGAGTGAGCGCTCTCCTCCAGTGCTGAGCCCTTGGGTGTGGCAGGCAGGGTTGACTGCGACTGAGGGTAGGGATCCTAGAAGACAGGCGACCAGGTTCAGCTCTTGCCTTTCCCTTTATGGTTAAATTACCTTTGGAAACTTCTATGTCTCTCAGATCCTGGGGGCAACATTATTTCGCTTCTGCCTATCCCAAACCATTTTCAGCCACTACTGTTGGAAGAATACAAGCTCCACCAGGGCAGGTCCCTTGTCTATTTGGGTGACTCCTCTATCCCCCCAGGCATAGGCTCTGGCACATGATTGGCGCTCTACAGAGCTAAATATTTCTGTAAATGCAGGGACAATGGAATGTGAAAACGTTTCGCAAACTCGAAAGAGATTCAGAACCAGTCTGAGGTCCGACCCCAGGGAATCCAAGCTTTCTTTAAAGCGCGGATGGTAGCCGCTTCTACCACCACCCAGACGCTGTCTGGACTGGTGCGTCTATCTCACTCGGGCGTCCCCTCTAGAAAGTGCGCCAGGGCTGGCGGGGGTGGAGGGGAGTGTGGGTCTCTAAATCCCAGGGGGAATCGGACTCGGGGGAAAGCGCACACCTGGGGCATAAGGCGACGACGGGCGAGGCCGCGCAGGGCACGTGGAAGCGAGGTGCGGTCAGCGGCCCAGAGAAAAGCCCAAGCCTCGCCACCGTCATCGAGCCGGACGAGACACCTAGGACGGGGACAGGTGTACGCCCGCAGTCAGGGGCACTGCGCGGCACTCCCCCAGCATGTACTCCCACTTCAGCCTACGAACGACCTAATTACAAGGTGCAGGCCGCGCCCAGACGCGGGGCTGGTCACTTGAACAAGGCTGCCACTCGGCGCCCGTTTCTGCTCCAAATGATGCGGGATTCCCACGTAATTTCAGCGCCGTTGCACTGTGGAGGAGCCAAGCGGTAGGAATTCTTGTTCCCGTGATGGGGCTGCCAGTCCCCAGGTGAAGGGCAGGGGCGTACCACCCAGGCTACCTTCCCAAGGGAACCAACTTCAGGAGTCCAGCAGAGCCGCCCTACCTAGACTGCGCCTGCTCTGCTTCCGCGCAGGCGCCTCGCGGGGCGTAGTTCTCGGGGGGTTAGCCCCGATCGTCGCTGCGAACACTGCGCTTGCTCGGACTCCGTTCTGCCCCCTGTCCCGCCACCCCTTCCTTCTGGGAGACCACGCCCTAAAAGCTAAAGCCCCTTAGTTACCAGCAGGCTACACTGCGCCTGCGCTTCGGCCTCTGGTTTCCGCCCCGACGCCGGTCGTGCGCCTGAACGGGGTGTGCTCTGCAATTGCGCAACTCATGTCTCAGCCCTTTTCCCCCTCCGCTCCCCGCCGCCTCCTGACGCGGGAGTGACGTCACCACGCCGGGCGGCCGCCATTACAGAGTCGAGCTCCGGAGCTAGAGCGAGCGGGGTAGGCTCAGCGGCCGGCGGCCGAGCGCTGCGGAGAGTGAGCCGGTTAGCGCTAGCGCCGGGCAGCCGCCAGTGACCACAGAAGTACCCCGGGAACCGGCGGCTTCGTGTGCGTGAGGCCCGTGTGCGGGCGGCGGCGCGGGAGCAGCGCAGAGCGGCAGCCGGTTCGGGCGGGTGGCATCATGGACGAGAAGGTGTTCACCAAGGAACTGGATCAGTGGATCGAGCAGCTGAACGAGTGCAAGCAGCTGTCCGAGTCCCAGGTCAAGAGCCTCTGCGAGAAGGTGAGCTGCACTCTACTGCGGGAGCCGCCGCGGGGCCGAGCCCGCCGAGAAGGAGGCGGCCGTCGGGAGGGTGCAACATGGCGGAGGCCGCCGGCCCGGGCCCCCCGAACCTCCAGTCCAGCGCCCGGCCGGTCCGGCGGCGGCTCCCGAACGACCCGGCGCCCCCTGCCTCCTGTGCAGGGATTGGTTGTCGCCGCTACCGCCGCCTAAAATGGCGCCGTTCACCAGACTCCGGCGCTTCAGAGCCTCCCGGCCTCGGCGCCAGGCGGGGTGGCAGGGGGAGCCGAGGTCCTGTAGGTGGGAGTCGGGGACGGTGGTGAGATTGGGTAAGAGGGCTTTGGTTCTGCTGCCGGGGAATGGGGTCTGGGTCTCTACGGTCAGATGGGTAGGAGGCTTTTCACTTCTGAGGCCTAATAGGTCTAAGGCTGTCCAGAGAATTTCCCAAAGGCAATCTTGTCGGCCAGATCTCAGAACCGATCTAAAGGTCATACAGCTTTAGAACCATCCTGCGTGGTTTGTGTTGAACTCATCAAGAGGTCTTCTCCAGAGACGTTTTTAAAAGGTGTTCTTTGAGAATTTTAGAATGAATTTCTAACGTAATATCTATGAAGGTCATGGTGGCAGTTATAAGGAAGTTTAACATATTTTTCGTAGTTGGAAGAAAAGGAGAATTTGGTGAGTCATAGTACATAAGGAACTTTTGGATTGGAAATTGAGTGTCAGTTTAATCTGATTTATATGTTAACTCAAAGTGGGTAGTGTGAAACCCTTCTCTAAGCTTAACACACTTGGCATTTTGCCATTTATATTTAAAATGAGTAGCAAACTGGAAGAGCGGCAAATTTTGTATCCTTGCTGTTTGCTGGAAGTTACTTGTTTTTGTGACTGCAACTAGTAGTGGTGATAATAACTGTCGATTGAGCTTTTACTGTATTCCAGACATTTTAGTGTTTGATCTCACAGGTGTTGAAAATGAAATGTCGTAGTCTACTTAATGAACTAAATTTTGCATTTTATATTACTTAATTCCGTTTAGTTTTTCCCTAGGGATTGGGGAAACAAGTAGTTTGCTATTAGCTGTGTTATACGAGAGTACCAACGAAAGTTCGTGGAAAAATAGACTTAAAAGATAATATGAATCTTTCCATGAACTTTTTGAGTATTGTAATTGTTTTCTAAAGTACACAAAATGTACTTTACTCCACTATGAACATTCTAACTTCCCTTTTCAAAATTAATTTTGCAAATATCATTTGAGTATAGAATTGTGGAATATCATATTAGCATTTTGTATTAGTGAAAAGAATTATTGGAAAGCTATTTTACTGACTCGTTTGTGGTTTGTTGTGAAAATTAGGTTCATGAGTTTGATGTATAGGTTCCCAAGACAGGCTTTTATTTTTTATTTTTTTGTCTTTTTTCGTGACCGGCAACGGATCGCAACCCTCAGTGTCGCGCCCGTACCGGACGGGGACTGGCAACGGGATCGCAACCCTCGGTGCTGCCCCCGCTCAGCCAGTGAGTGGCCGGTCTGTATGTGGGATCCGAACCCTCGGCGGGAGCGCCGCCACACTTCCCAAGCGGGGCACTGTAGCAGTGCGCCACCGGGCCGGCCCCACCAAGACAGGCTTTTAAAGAAACTTCTGTGAACAGTTGAAATTTAAGTCAAATTTAGATTGATTTATTCCAAACCTGAACAGAACTCAACTACTAGTTGGAGCTGAATTGTCATGATATCAGTGTATTGATTCTTCTGTTTCTTGACTCTTAATTCTCTCATATCAAATGAGGTTGGTATTTATTTTTAAGGTTTAGAAATGGGCCTTTAAAATTATTTAGTGTATATTGCCAGGTCTTTATTTCTAAGTGCTATAAATGATGATTTTACTGACTTTCAGGGTTCAGTTGTTTATAAAAGACTTTGAATCAATAGTTGTCTACATAACTAGCCTTTTGTGAAGAAAAAATTGAAAGAGAGGTAATGATGTAATTGGAAGACCACTGTATTGCCAGTTAGACCTGGACACTAGTCCTCTTTCTATGCCTTAAGTAAGTAATTGTGACTGATTTTGGGACTACCACTTTGCTTGGTTCTCATTTTCCTATCTATAAAATAGAGCTAAAATATGTTTGAACGTTTCTTATCTTCCAAGGTTATACAGGTACATTAAAAGTAGTATTTTGTGTTTACATATTGAACACCCATGGAAATGAGTAGGTGATGGACCATGGAAGTAAATAAAGGGTTTGTATTGGTAACTATAGAAGACTGTTGGATGCTAAGGTTGGGTGGCCGAAGCTTAATGGATCCAGTGTTCATTGTTTTCCACATCTTTGTAAAACTAAGATGTAGTGAGGTTAATCAGCTTATTCTTAGATTTCCATTGCTCACTCAGTGTATTCAGATTATATAGTTCTGAGAGCCAAAAAGATGGAAATGATATTTGAAGCTAGGTATTATATAAAAGTTTCCATGGAATGGATCCTTTTTGGTGGATTTCATCACACAGCTTTCATACTGTTTTTAACTTGTATTTCAACTTTTGAAATTATATTAACCTTCCCAACTGAATTAATTTGAAGACAGTTTGTTAGGTATGTGGGATGCATGACTTGATATCTTTCGTACAACTCTTCCTAGTAAAACAAAAATTTTCTTTTCATTAATATTTGTGTGGCCAGTGGCACTTGGTGTGCCTAGTGTGTTCTTTAGTGTGATTGCTTTCCAAATAGTAATTTTGAAAATATTGAGGGTAAAATTTTTTTCATTAGTATAATAATAATACTTAAAAAAAAATAAAGAAAGAAAAAAGGGAGGCTGGCTGGTTTGCGTGGTGCTTAGAACACCAAGGTTCAGGGTTTGATCCCTGTACTGGCCATCAGAAAAAAGAAAAAAGATACTTGGTAGAGATAACTATTTGGTAGTACAGGTTGAGCATCCTTAATCTGAAAATCCAAAATCCGAAATGCACCCAAATCTGAAATTTTTAGTGCTGACATGATGCTCAAAGGAGCATTTCAGATTTTTGGATTAGGTATGTGCAACCAGCTTCTGCAAATATTCCCAAATCTGAAATCTGAAACACTTATGGCCCCAAGTATTTTGGATGAGGGATACTCAGCCTGTAGTTGGTAATTTCTTTAATTAAGAAAGAATGATAATATAAATGCCTTCCTTCTACCCACCTGAAGATGCCTGATTTGAATGAAGTTTTTAAAGTTAAATAGAAAAGATAGAAGTATACCATAAAAGGACATTGTGATTAAAAAATCCTGAGGCCATTGTTATGGTATCCCACCAACAATTAATAGTGGTAGGTGTTCAAAATTGAGAGAATCCAAGTGTGTATTTATAAACATGGGTGAACATGGTTTTTATGTTATTGACTTGTTAAAAAATGTTTTTAGGATGTGATTAAGGTTTATGTCAAAGTCAGGGTTGTGTGTGCCTTGTTATTTTGGGGATCATAATTTGTTGATTATTTAAAAATTTGGCGAGTGAATGCAGTTTTGTCTCAGGCACACATCTATAGTCAGTTGCAGTAGTACATCTGTATAACTGGTCTGGTATGTTTCCATCTACAGATTGAAAGAAGTAAATAGTATCAACTTGCTTTTGCATTAATTACGGTAAAGTCTTTTATTATATGACTTCAGCAGTGGTTTAACTTGGGTATGATTTTTGGCTTTGTGCTTTCAGGTCTTACCAAACGTGGAAAACGTTTGATAGCCAGAGTATTTTTTTCAAAGGAGTTCTTTACCTAGGTATGCTGTTTTCCATTGCTGTACAAGCACTATAAATAAAATGCAGCCATTAAGGCTTCACTTAGTTTTAACATTTGTTACTTGAGTATGGAAAAGCAAACTGCTCTTGCTTCTTAGAGAATATAAAAAAAAAAAGAAAAGCAGATCTCTTCCTTCTAATTAGATGAACTGAAAAATATTTGACCAAGATTAAATTCTTTCATGAAGTGGGTAATATATTTGTGTGAGTATATATGTGTGTTTAATTTAAAAGGCTGTCTGGCTTATTTGCATAGAATTAATTTGAATATTGAGAACAAACAGGTGGGGGAAGCATGTTATACAATACTATTTTCATCATACTTTCATATACATAATTCTCTCAAGATGTTTATGACAGCTGCCCCCCCACCCCCAAAGTTTATGAGACAGTTATTATTCTCACTTATAGATGTAAACCAAAGGCTCAGAAAGGTAAAGTGGCTTGACAACAGGGACTAAAATTGAGATTGCCTAGGCCTATGGATTCTTAGCCGAATGTTCTAGTGTTACCTTGCAGATCCCCTTCTCTTTTCTGAGATAGTGTTAATAATAAAAGATGCAGGGGAGTTGGGGCCAAACTGAACTGTGGAATCAACAATTCTGTAAAATGAAGCATTATTTTTATTCTCATTGCTTGAAAGCTTCCTATTCGTGTCATATACTATTGTCTCACTTTGTCCTGGAAGTAATTCAATTTTGGATGTGGCTAACTGTATTTGCCCCTCAAATAAGATTGGTGAGATGAAAACCTCAGATCATTTTCTGTGTGTTCTCAGATAGTACAAATAATTATCCAGAGACTAAACACTAATAATATTCCAGTAAAGTATAATTGACTTATATTGTTCATTGCAGCTTATAAAATGCCTTTCTTTTTATCCTCATAATTTCCAAAGTCAGACTGTGTCTGTTTCATGATCTTAGTCATGAGGTAGTAATGCAGTTGGTTTTGGATTGACTTAATGAAGAAACACGGAAAAGGTGAACAGTCCTACTATTCAGATACATAGGCCCCCCAACCCTCTCTGTTTTCTCCATCCAGGGTCAAGAGTTCTGTTCTTGGGCTGGCCAGTTAGCTCAGTTCATTAGAGCACAGTGTTTTTATAACATCAAGGTCAAGAGTTTGGATCCCCATACTGGCCAGCCACCAAAAAATATATAAAAAGTTCTTTGTCTTCAAAAATTGGCAGTAGGACTAAGGTGAAACTTGTGCTATAGAAAGAATGATGGACCCTGGAGGAGTGTATGGAGTAACATTTGTGTCACCAATCTGGTGTTTTACCCATAAATACTGTTACCATAAGTATTTAGGACAGCAAATATTTTCCCTATCTCATTGTAAGTCAAGTTTGTTCGAGTTACCTGTGAGGTATCCGTTGTTTAGTTTGGAGGAGATAAGCTGGTGTTGGAGTCTTTTTGGAGGGTGTGAGGAGAGACAGGCAGAGTTAAGTGTGACAAGGAAATACTTCATTTACTCTTTGTTTTCTACATGGACCCATTTCTCTTATTTCCGCTTTTTTTCTTTTACTCATTTTTCATTACTATGCTTGTCTGAAAAAGCCCTCAGCTCGCACTTGTCATACAAAGGCAAGATCTGAATGGGACTAGAATAGGAAGGGAGAAGATTTTTGTTTGTTTTTAAATAGCTTTTCTTCCGGTAGTAGAATAAGCTGAAGAAGGGAGAGGTCACTTGGGCCGGCACCTGGCTCAACTCAGGAGTGTGTGGTCCTGAGAACACCAAGGCCATGGGTTCGGATCCGATATAGGGATGGCCGGTTGCTCACTGGGTGAGTGTGGTGCTGACAACACCAAGTCAGGGGTTAAGATCCCCTTACCGGTCATCTTTTAAAAAAAAAAAAAAGAAGAAGAAGGGAGAGGTCTCTAGCTGCCAATAAATGGCTGCAAGATGGGGTCTGAAAGAACAGCAGAGAACAATCTGGGATTAACTGCATAATTTCTTCACGGTGCAAATTTATTGCCTAATTATGTATTGGTATTGTGGATTATGGTTTGGAATGGATGAACAAGGCAGTGACGGATGTATGTATATCTCAGTCTGGGTGTTTTCTAAACTATACATAACCAGCTGGCCAGTTGCTCTTGCATTCCCTGTCCCCGTCTCTGCCTTAGTCATTTAGGTACTACTACAGGTGGGAATTTTTACCCTTCTTGTGTTGGGGCTGAAAGAAGATTGCAGACCTTTATTCTATACTGCCCCTGGGAGACAGTAGATAGAATTCCTATTCCTGGCTAAATACATGCAAAGCGTATGTAATAGTTCACAAAGGTTATGGAGTGTCGGTGAGGCTATTTACTGTGTGAAGGTATACATTTGTTTTTGGAATTCTTTCAACCATTATTTATTAAGGCCCCATTAAATATCCACTATTTTAACTATTTGCTTTGTCTAAATAGCATTATTTTAGTGCATAGGGATTTATTAGTTTGCTTTTTGCTCTCATTAATAGTAGGATTTCAGATTAGTCAGGAGATTGACATTGTAATTAACTCTAGATATGGGATATATTTTAGAATGTTTATGCTAGTGGTGATCAAGTAACTTTTATTTCTCTGCCACCCATCATCTGTAAACAAACAGTTAATGCCCACTGTCTATTTCTGTTGGGTGGCTTTGAGTTAATAAAAGAGGCTTAAGTGTGGATAAAATTTTATGATGGAAAGAACCTTAAAGACCATACCATCTAGGTTAAATCACTTTTTACAAATGAGGGAGGAAACTGACACCCAAGTGGTTGAATCTTGTTCATGGTGGATGGTTGTGGTGAGAATTTTTAAACAACTATGTATACAGCAACATTTCTCAGTTGTTTGGTAGATTGATTATTATTTTTTCCTATGCAAGAATTATTGGGAATGCTTAATTCATGCACATATGTAGATTGGTTGGTAAAGATTGAGGTCAGTCTGTTGAACTTGAGACCTGTGGTTTTAAAGAAAATGGTTGTTCCTTTTGGTCAGAGGCAGAAAGGTATTATACAACACAAACAGATGGAAAAACAACAAATTCTGCATTTTCTTTTAATACAATTTTAGAATTAATCCTCATTCCCAACATTTTTCTTTCAGTTAGACCCTAGGCCTTAAAGCCAATTAGAAAATACTAGTTCCTGGAATATTACATGGAGAATTATAAAATATAATCATCCAGATTTTAACCAAAGAATACTGAATAGTTTCATAAAATATTAGACGCATCTGTTCAGTGTAATTAATGAAAGGTAAGTAGTATGAAGAAAGGTTTGATAGTTGAAGGTAATTAACTCAAGGCTCATTTGTTTCCAGGGGTGGTGATATGTCCCACCTATGTAACAGCCCCCGACCCCCAAATCTAACCTTATGTACTAATTTATCACAAACTTTAATATTTTTTTGTGTAGTTATGAAAATGACATCTCAAAGAAACCTAACGTTTATCTTACGTAAAAAGAGTATGAAGCCAAATGAAATTCTCTTACGATATTGAAAAATTGTTTTTTTGGTGGCTGGCCAGTGCGGGAATTGGAATCCTTGATTTTGTTTTTACAACACCACTCTCTAACCAACTGAGCTAGCCAGCCAGCCCTAAAAAAAAAAGTTATTCTTGCCTGCAAATTTTATTTCACTTCTTAAAAAAGTTTTCAAATTACTTCAATTATATTTTAACTAAAAAGTAGACTTCAAAAGTTAGTTATATTTTTTCACCTTTGCTTCTCTGTGTCTTTTTGGCTATATTGGTAGAGGTATTCAGCTGTGTAGTAAGGATACGAAAATTTTAATTTACTTGAACTACAGATCTGGTGAAAATTAGAATTAATAATCTGCAGATTTTTAATAGTAAAATGGCTTTCAAGAATGAAGATTCCTTTGTCAAGTAATACTATTAGTAATACTAATATTTTAAAGAGGTAATATGTGTCTGGTTTTGAGTTTCTATCCCACAGAGAAGACACAGTAAGACCAGCATTAGCTTCTTCCTTATTAAAAGGATTGCTATTTAGTTGTTTCTTATAATGATTTTTTCTTAGCAAGGGCAAAATTTATGATATTAAAAAATATATTTCTTTAGGTAAGCACAGATTATTGATCATCTGATGAACTTGAACATATTTTCCTCAGTATAGACCTTGGGTTCTTCTGTGTTTTATTTGTGCATTGTAATTGCTTTTGTAAGAATACTTTCTTCTTTTGTGGGAAATCCCTTTTAATACCTTTAAGAAAATGCTTCTAGTTACATACATCATGATTCCTTTCAAGTATCTAACACCAAAAATGAATATTAACCTCAATGATTGAGCCAAGTATTTGAAACAAATTATTTCTTGGTATATCTTAATGCCAGAATTGGTACTGCGATGTGATTAAATGTTTTTGAGACTAAGAAAAATATTGCTGGAGATCTTGGTGAAGTTAGTTTAAAAATTGCACTTGGACATTTTCCCTGGAATGTAGTGGCAAGAGTGCTCTGCTATTTTCTGCTTTCAGATGGCCTTGTTGTTGAATGGCATTGTCTGATTTGGTTGGGGTACCCAAGTCCTGAAGGCTTGAAGGATGAGTTATTACCTCAATCTCATCTTTTCTGTGAGAAAGCACTTGTTCAGGACATGTTATTCTGTACTCATTGGTGAAGGGATGGATAAGACAGTCCAGTTAGGAGTTACTGTGTATATTAAATATCAGTTTTAAAGAATCAGAAAAATACTTCTAAAACTCTAGATCCCAATTCAGTGACTCTTTGGTGATACGGTATTCCAAAATACTTCAAGGTCATTATTAAGCATTTTTAAAAGTTACTTAATGTCACAATGTTTTAGTTGTATTCAGTTTTAAGGCACTGATATAAAAAGAAGCTTGAGTAGTTGTCATGTAATTTTAGGATTAAAGTATACATTTAAAATAGAAGAACTATTAGAAAAGGTCAAGGTGATAGCTTTTTTCTTTTTCACAATTGTAGGAGAAAAATTACAAAACAAAAATGGAAATAGGAAATTTTTTTTTTTTTTTTTGTCTTTTTTCGTGTCCGGCAACGGACTGCAACCCTCAGTGTCGCGCCCGCACCGGACCGGGACCGGCAACGGGATCGCAACCCTCAGCGGGAGCGCCGCCGCGCTCCCAAGCGGCGCACTGCAGCAGTGCACCACTGGGCTGGCCCAGAAATAGGAAATTTTTGACTGTTTAAAAATAAGAGAAATAAAATATCAAAAAGTTCATTAAAACAGATTAGACCATAATTTATACAAATACATAAGAACATCTAACTCTGATTAGGTGCTCAGAGAACATGTGCAAACAATTTGTATTTAAGGAGCAATAACTGTGAAAATAAGTAAACATGGAATAAAAAGTTTGAATTGAACTCAAAAGTGAAAAATGCCAATTAGTGAGATAACATTTTGTATCTGAAATAACTGAGAATGGGTACATTCTTTCATTTATTATTGCATTACAAGTTGGCATAATCCAGTTTTGTAGTACATAGGAAGCTTTCAAAAATATTCATACTATATTGCTCTGTAATTCCATAATTAAAAACAATAATACATGTATAGATCTGTTCATGAGGACGTTATACACTAGTTTTAAACTGTCACTGTAATGTTATGGGGACTTCAGTTAGTCAATATGAAACTTGAGGATACAAAATGAGACGTTGACCGATAATAAATAATGTATCCATGTGGATAAAAACTGAACGGTAATACAACAAAATGAGAGTACTTTTGTTGGTAGGAATAAGGCAGCCAATATCTTAGAGTTTCACCACTGAACTAAACAAAATCTTTTAATATTTTATATTTTTTCAGTCTTTTTTTATACAAAGAATTTTGACATGGTTGTAATCATTTTGTGCTTTTAAAGCTTTCCTTGGTTAAATATAGAAATGCAAAAATGTGTTGTGTAGATTTTTTCTACAATATAAGTTAGACAGTGTAGTTATTGTATGCTCTTAAGGAAATTATAAATATGTGGTTGGTGGGTCTGTTCATAGTTTTTTTCTTTTAATTTTCTGCTTTGGATAATCTTGGCATAGATGATTTATGAAGTCTAGTTTAAGCCTGCTTTATTTGTAATTTCATTTTACTATGGTGATTAGGATGACCTATATTCAAGAATGTCAAACAGATCTACTGGTCATTTACCTTATAGCTGATTACAGTCATGTATCGCTGAATTAAGGGGATATGTTCTGAAGAAATGCATCATTAAGCAATTTTGTCATTGTGCAAACATCATAGAGCATACTTGAGTGTACTCACACAGACCTAGATATAGCCTTCTACAGATCTCGGCTGCATGGTATATAGCCTGTTGCTTCTAGGCTACAAACCTGTATAACATGATATTGTATGGAATACTGAAGGCAGTTGTAACACAGTGGTAAGATTTTGTTTATCTAAACATAGAAAAGTTACGGTAAAAATATGGTATTATAATCTTACGGGATCACCATTGTATATTCAGTCTGTCGTTGACTGAAATGTTATGCAGCGTATGACTGTATTTCGTAGTAGGTTGAAAATAAAGTTCTGAGATTTCTGACTCAACCCAGAATGCTGAGAGTACATTGATAATAAGGTAATATCCCCACAGATTGTTTTCTTATTGGTGAATCTCCAAATTGGATTCTAGGGCGGTATAAAATTTTTACTTACCATTTTTATTTGTCGTAAGTTTTGTTAATAGAATGGACCTTGTTCTAGGAAGTTCATATTGATTTTTTTTTTTCCTGGTTGAATTTATTCCAGTGTGTACTGGAATTTCAGAAGGTTTGTAAAAAAAAAAAATCAGAATCAATCACAGTAACTTTAAAACTTTATCTCAGTTTTTTTTCAAATGTAAATTATATTAGCTGAGAAATTTCAAGGCCTGGAAAAAATGTTTTGGGGGAAGCAAAAAAATTTTGGTGTTGTGTTGGTTTTGTTTATGCTTCGGTGCATAGTTAGGTGACATGAGGCTTTAACTTATAGGAGTCAAAATGCCAGAGAATGAAAAGGTGCTTATTAAATTTTTTAAAAATCTCTGTTAATTAAATTACTTTGGAAGTCTGGACCTGCCACTTATTTTGAGTATTGAACAAAAGAGTTGAGATTGTACAGTAGTACTCCCTCATCTGAGGGGAATATGTTTCAAGACCCCCAGTGGATTTCTGAAACTGTGGATGGTACTGAATCACATATATACACAGTGTTTTTTCATATATATATATATGTATATATGTAACTATGATTTTTTTTTTGACCGGTAAGGGGATCGCAACCCTTGGTTCGGTGTCGTCCGTTCCACACTCAGCCAGTGAGCACACCGGCGCCATCCCTATATAGGATCCGAACCCGTGGCCTCGGCGCTATCAGCGCTGCAGAGCCACAGGGCCAGCCCTAGAATAAAATTTAATTTATAAGTTAGACATAGTAAGAGATTATACAATAAGAGATTAAGAATAATGATAAAATAGAAAAATTATAACTACACTTTAATAAAAGTTATGTGAATGTGGTCTCTGAAAATATCGTACTGTGAGTACTGTTTTGGGGTCAGGTTCATTGTGGATGGCTGGAACTGTGTATAGGGGAGTGGGGACTATTGTATAGCCACCTTTGACACTGATGATTGATGAGACAAAAACCCAAAAAAGCATATTTAAAACTGGTTCTTTGTAAGCTTGCAGTTTTGTTAAAATACTAACTGTTTTGATGATTGCATCTGGTATATACCACTACTTTCTCCAGCAATTAGTTATAATTTTTCTCCTGGTCTGTGAACTTTGGTAGGAAGAGAAGAAAGAGCTTTGGGTGGTTTTCCCAGATTCAAAATTAAAATTTTTTGACTTGTCATTGTGTCCTTTCCATTTTGAAGGACAATTTGGTAGTGTCAACATTTAAAAATGCAAATTACCAGATATACTAGTAAGTCCACTTCATAGTGTCTTCTCTTAGGAAATGTGCCTGCATATGTATACAGGGGAGCAAATGTGCCTGCATATGTATACAGGGGAGCAAATGTACTAGGATATATATTGTTGTATTGTATTTTTACACTCTCTCTCTCTCTTTCTCTCTCTCTCTCTCTCTCTGTCTGTCTCTCTCTCTCTCTCTCTCTCTCACTCACACACTCACCCTCAATTGTAACCTGTCAGGGAATACGCTGCATCCACTAGGGGACATTAACCAGGTCTGTATGTATGCATTATGAATTCTCCAAGATATATTGTTAGAGAAGCAGGGTGCTGAACAATATTTCTTGTTTAAAAATGCAGAGGAAAAACTATTATGTTTCCATAGGCATAAAATATATATGTAAAATTTGTGAAAACGGTTTTGAAGAGATAAACATCAAAATGCTATCGGTTACTTCACCCAAGGGGAGTGGGATTGTGGAGAGCAGTCAAAGGCGACTTTTTATCTGTGCCAAAAATTTTTAAAAGAATGCATCACTGTGTATAACTTGTATAGTTTTAAAAACAGATAAGTGCTTATCATTGTGATTTTCCTAAATTGAAATAAAAGAAACAAATAGCATATAGGCTTACTTTTCCTTTCATGATTTGAACAGAAATTTTGACTAGATTTATCATTCATGTAGAAAACAGCCTTTCAGGTAAGCATGTATCCAGAGATGTACTTTGAAGTTTAACTTCTGGTGTAATTAAATGTGAAAATTACATCATGGCAAGATTTACACGGTATGTGACCATATGTTTTCTTACATCAGTCATCATCCTTTTAAAACTTCTGAATAAAACAGGAAAAAGAGGGAAAAAAAACACTTCTGAATAACTTTTGCAAATTTCTTTGAAGGTAGGACCTGTCATTTCATTCACAGCTATTTTCATTAGTGTGTAGTAGGTGCCGAAAACACTAGACACAGTGCTAAGGCCAGACAGACTTAGTAGTGGAATATGCCTTAGTGAACTTCTGGTTTTTAGTAATAATAAATCAGGGGGGGTTGGAATTACCCTAGAGAGAAAAGTTTCAAAATAAAGTAGAACTTAACAGTTTCTTAATATCTCTTTTTGAGACACAGTGGACATTTTTTCTAAATTCAGTAAAATGTTCGATCAAATGAGTAGTTATTTTTGGGATGTCATTGGTTGGTGAGTGTTCTGAAATAGGCTCCCCAAAATGTTTGCAGATGTGAAAATAGTGTTTCTTAAACTTGGTTGCACCGAGGAACCAAGAAGTAGTGGGGGAGGTTAAAAATTACTGGTACTTGGGAGGGGAACCTTGGCATTGGGATTTTTAATGTGTAGTTAAGGTTGTTTACCACTGCTTTTAAACTCAGTCCTTGTCATCTTTGGTTATCACTCAAAATGTAATTAGTAAACTGGCTTATTAGCAATACTTATGGTAATTTGTTGCGATGTGTTATTTAAAGTGTTCTCCCCCAATTACCTTCTCTCTCCCTTTACTTCATGGCATTTAACCATAGTCTGTACTTTTTTTGCTTGGTTATTTGTTTGTGGTCTTTCTCCCCTCCACTGCAATGTGAATGACCTATCTGGTTCACCACTCTCTCTCTAGTGGCTAGCACAGGGCCTGCATATAGTAGTCACTCAGATGGTTGAGCAAATGAGTATCTCCCATTGTATTTTACAGTTTCTAGCATATTGTAAATGATCAATAAATGTTTATAGAATGAATGAATGATAAGATTTCTACTGAGTGAAATGTTACTACACCCTTAAAAGTAATGTTTGAGGGCTGGCCTGTGGCTCACTCGGTAGAGTGCGGTGCTGATAACACCAAGGCCCCGGGTTCGGATCCCATATAGGGATGGCCGGTTTGCTCACTGGCTGAGCGTGGTGCTGACAACACCAAGCCAAGGGTTAAGATCCCCTTACCGGTCATCTTTAAAAAAAAAAAAAAAAGTAATGTTTGAGTTTGTGATTATACGGGGGAATCCATTTGCTGCCAAATAATTTTCTAAAAGCATCACAAAAAGCATGTGTATTGTCCAATTGTAAAACAAAAAGTTTGTCTTTTGGTATAAATAGTATAAAGAAATACACCAAAATACAGAGAAAATTTTAATGTCTTCCAAAAAAAAAAAAAAAAATTAAAAAGCCAATCAGGATTAAGAAACCTCTATGGCCTGGAATCTTCGAGTTGACAGCATTTTAATTAGAACTCTAAAGCTAAGGAAGTAGGTGCCTGACCATCTTGCTCCATTTTCATTGACCTTGTATGGCTGCTAATAATGATCTCTTTAGCATTTAGTTAGATGGCAATTTGATGGGCTTAAAAAACTCCTGATTGGTGATAGGAACTGGGCTGTGCATCTTGTCTTAATACGTATTTTTCTAGGTATCAGGAGTGGGAGAGCCAATGATAGAATCTAGCCATATCTTTTCTTATTTTAACGGGATCATAAATACCTGCATTTTCTTCTTATGCTGAGTCTACTCCTTAAGCTGTTGAGTGTAAGTAAACATATCTTTGTTAATGTTTTAATGCCAAATGAATTGCTTTATTTTTTCTGCATCTTTAGGCTAAAGAAATCCTGACAAAAGAATCCAACGTGCAAGAGGTTCGATGTCCAGTCACTGTTTGTGGAGATGTGCACGGGCAATTTCATGATCTCATGGAACTGTTTAGAATTGGTGGCAAATCACCAGATACAAATTACTTGTTTATGGGCGATTATGTTGACAGAGGATATTATTCAGTTGAAACAGTTACACTGCTTGTAGCTCTTAAGGTAATTTCAGTTTTATGTTTGGGCATTTTGAACTGTGTAAGACAGTCCTCTTGAATGTTCTTTTTTCCCCAGTGATTTGTGATTTTTTCTACCAAATGTTAAATTTTGGAACAAAATCTCACATTTAGGAATACAAATATGTAGGTTTGGGACTTATAAATCATAGGAGCTGTTTGCATTCTGAGTAAAAGGATGGTATAGATAAAAACAAAGGGAAGAGAATGCCTCGGTAAGATTTTTGACAAATACTAGAAAGCTGGTCAGGAAGAAATTTTAGTTCAGTAAACTGGTGTATGGAGAGGTAATATAATTACATTTCTAGGTACTTTTGAAGTATAAAGGTGTATAAAAATGTCAAACATTGGAATGTTTATATTTTCTGACATAGTAATCTTATAATTAGAATTTTACTAAGGAAAAAATTCAAGAGGAAAAGGTTGTTATTTATGTGAAAACGTAAATTACAGCATTGTCTATAATATCAGAAAAAGAAAAAAAAATTGAGCTAAATATTCAACATTGAGTAAATACCTAAATTACAGTTTATCTCAGTGGACTAGTTTGCAGCCATTAAACATGACATAATCTAGAACAGTAGAAATTATAATTGAAGAAAGCAAGTTGCAAAATTATATGTATACCAGTTTGTAGCTTTGTGAAATGTACAAATGAAGATCTAGAGGTGAAGTACAAAATAACTTGTAGGGTGGTAGGCTTCTGCCTTTTCCTTGAAAGAAATTGTTTGACTTTACCTTTTGGGGAGAAGTTTTTTTTTTTTTTTTCTTTTGCTTTTCCTAGTCCGATCATTTTTATTAAAGAATATTCAGAACAATAAACTGACTGCAACAGACTTTTCTAATAGTAAAGAAGTAGTGAGATGTGGTTTCAGCAAGAGCTGAATTTTAGGCAATTAATAATCTGAGTTGTATAAAGTACTGTGATGCATTTTTGGATGTCATTGTGTTCTGCATCTGTAAAATGAAATTGGTTTAGATAGTGGAAGGTTTCTGCTGTGAAGGCAGCTTGCAAGCTAACTTGTGCTTAAAGCCCAGGATGAATTCCAGTGCTCAGAAGAGGAATAAATGCCCTGTCTGTAAGAATTCATGCAGGGGGTGTAGCAGACTGAATTTTGTCCCCCAAATTCATATGTTGAAACTCTAATCCCTAGTACCTCAGAGTGTGACTGTATTTGGATCTAGGGCCTTTACTTAAAGTCATATGGGTGGGCCCTAATTCAATGAATGGTGTCCTTCTAAGAAGAGGAGATTAGGACACAAATAGAGAAGAAGATAAGACACATGGAGAAGATGGCCATCTATAAATAAAGGAGAGAAGCCATCAGAAGAAACCAACTCTCCTGACACTTTGATCTTGGACTTGTGACTCCGGGACTGAGGAAATAAATTTCTGTTGTTTAAAGCCGCCCACTCTGTGGTACTTCGTTATGGCAGCCCTAGCAAACAAATACTGGGGGAAAGGATGGTCCTTTCTGCAAACGGTGCTGGAACAAATGGATCAAAATGGATCATAGCCCTAAGTATAAGAGCTAAAACTGTAAAACTTATAGAAAATAACATAGGAGAAAATCTTTGTGATCTTGGGTTAGGAAAAGATTTCTTCGATATGATAACAAAAGCATGATCCATTAAAAAAATTGAAAAATTGGACTTCGTCAAAATTGATTTTTTGTTCTTCAAAAGACATCACTAAGAAAAAAGTATTTGTATTCAATTTTTAAAATAAAAAACCGTTGCAACACTGTAAAAGACATAATTTTAAAATGGGCAAAATATTTGAATAGATATTTCACACAAGAAGATGAATCAGTGGTCAATAAGCACATGAAAAGATGGTCAACATCATTAGTCATCAGTGAAATGCAAATTAAAGTCCAGTGAGATACCACTTCACACCCATTTGAATCACTGAAATCAGTAAGGTAATGATGCCAAGTGTTGGTGAGTAAGCGGAGAGATTAGAATCATAAAGATTAGAATCCTCATGCATTGCTGGTGGGGACGTAAGATGGCCCAGCCACTTTGAAAAACAGTTTGACAGTTTCTCAAAAAAGTGAAACATACACCTATAGTATGTAAAAGTCTGCCCAAGAGAAATGAAAGCAGGTTCACATAGAAACGTCCATGCATTGGGCCGGCCTGTGGGCTCACTCGGGAGAGTGTGGTGCTGACAACACCAAGTCAAGGGTTAAGATCCCCTTACCGGTCATCTTTAAAAAAAAAAAAGAAACGTCCATGCAAATGATCATAGCAACAATATTAATAGCCAAATAAACTGGAAACAATCACCAGTTCATCCTACTGGTGATTAGAGAAATAAAATGTGGTTTAACAATACAATGAAATACAGTGCCACTATAAAAAGGAACAAACCACTGATCCTTGCTACAACATGGATGAGTCTGAAAAATATTCTAAGTGATATTTAACACAAAAAGACACAAAAGACTACGTTTTGTATTATTGTGTTTATATGAAATTTTTAGAAAAGGCAATCTCAAGAGAGAGTAGATTAGTGGTTGCTGGGAGTGGAAGTGGAGAGTGACTGCATACGGGCATGAGGGATCTTTTTGGGGTAATGGAAAATTTCTAAGAACCAAATTCATTTATGGAGTTATGTACATCATGATTATTCTTGGTATAAAGTTGGTAGAGGGAGTTTGATTTTAGTTGAAATGGGGTTGGCAAACACCCTGTGGGCATTTAAAAGTGTAGAGCTGTGGTTTCAATTTTGTGTGATGTGGGCGTGTGTGATATTTTTTCAAGAAAATTGGAACTCTGGATTTCCCTACAGAAAATTTCCTGAATTATTATTTGATTTTTGAAAGAGCTGGCTCTTTATGTTTTCTATTTTGTTGTTTTAGGTTCGTTACCGTGAACGCATCACCATTCTTCGAGGGAATCATGAGAGCAGACAGATCACACAAGTTTATGGTTTCTATGATGAGTGTTTAAGAAAATATGGAAATGCAAATGTTTGGAAATATTTTACAGATCTTTTTGACTATCTTCCTCTCACTGCCTTGGTGGATGGGCAGGTATGTGGGTCTTAAAAATCATACTGCTGATTCTTATTAGGACTGCCTTAACCACTAGCCTATACTGCTTAACATTGAAATTTGCCTACTGTAGGCAGATTAGTTAGTTAGGGCATGTTTCTATTGAGACCCATTGATGTATGCTTCATAAAGACTATCTTATTTGATGTAGATAGTTGACTTTTTTTTTTTTCCTTTTTGTCTTTTTTACTGACTGGCAACGGGATCGCAACCCTCAGTGTTGCACCCGCACCACGCTCAGCCAGTGAGCAGGAACCGGTCTCCACATGGGATCCGAACCCTCGGCGGGAGCGCCGCCGCGCTCCCAAGCAGTGCACTCTCCAGTGCGCCACTGGGCTGGCCCTAGATAGTTGACTTTAACTGCAAAATCTATTAACCATTTTCAGCAAACATCATTCAAAAAGTGTGACTTAAGGTGCTGCTTCTGTTAAAGTACTCAAATCATCTGTTACTCATTTTTGTAAAAGGCAGTTTGTAACTTGAACCTGCCTTTTAGGGTCCAATGTGTGACTTGCTGTGGTCAGATCCAGATGACCGTGGTGGTTGGGGTATATCTCCTCGAGGAGCTGGCTACACCTTTGGGCAAGATATTTCTGAGACATTTAATCACGCCAATGGCCTCACGTTGGTGTCTAGAGCTCACCAGCTTGTGATGGAGGTATGTGCTGTTCTTTGAAACTTGATTTGCTTTTCAGTAAACTTCAGGAAAGAAGATATTAGGGAGTTTCAAATTAATGATATTAGTGAGAAATTCCATCTAATGAGTTTGCTATTATAGCCTGAGTCCTTTCAGTACATGCACACTAGAATTAAAATCTCAACCTCTTGATCACAATGAAATACGTAATTATCGTGTTTTCCAAGAATTCTTAATTGGACAGTGCCTGGGATTTAAGGGTAGGAAAGTAGGATGCAGGGAGTTGGGGGGGAGGTGTAACATTTTATGACCCCAATTTTGTTTATTTCATATATTTAATGTGTATGTATGTAGGAGAGACTGGGAAGAAATATACCAAAGTGTTTTAAGTGGTCTTTCAGATGGTAGGATTACTGGTGATTTGAAAAAAGAAACTAAAGGCTAAGGTTCTTAGCATAGGGTATTGATAAGCATACTTTTAAAATTAGGGTTCTGTTTAGATTAATACTGATTCAGCTATGTGCTTGTTATCAGTAAAATCTGACTTTGCTGAAGATAGGGACAGAAGTTTATGAACAATACTAGACAACAAAAAGTGACAAAGGTAGCTCATGCATTCAGATGGCTTTTGAGGGAGTGAGGCTGGAGATCCTAGGAGGTGTATCTCATTTGTACCTGGGGAGTGACCAATTTAGGAGCCTTTACCTGTAACTGAGGAGAAAATTATTAAGGTTCTGGTCTCCAGGAGTATGTATCCACTGCCTCTTCAAGGAATGGCCATATAAGTACTCACTCTTAAAATTATGTTTAAGGCCATTGGAATAAGAGGCTGATGAGATACTGGCACTTACAGAAGACCAGATATATTTACAGTTTGTTCTGTGGTGATTGGTGCTATTTATTAAGGGTGTCTTTTCTTTTTATAATAACAACTAGTTTTGTAATTCCGAGAAAAAGAAATATATATGTATTTTATAGGTTGTACAAAGTACAGAACATCATTAAATAACTAGAAAAAAAGCGTTCACATTTCTTATCCCTGGGTGGAGCCAGGGGATGGGGGCCGTTAGAGAGCTTTGTTCACTCTTAAGTGGAATCACATTTAGTTGTGTAAATAAGGGAGTAAAGTAGATTTATATCTCCTTGCTTTTCCTTGAAGGGATATAACTGGTGCCATGACCGGAATGTAGTAACGATTTTCAGTGCTCCAAACTATTGTTATCGTTGTGGTAACCAAGCTGCAATCATGGAACTTGATGATACTCTAAAATACTCTTTGTAAGTATTTACACCTGAGCATTTGATTGCCATTACTGAATGTATAATTTGTAAGGGAGATTTGAGTTCAGAAGCTCAGGCTGAATCAAATTCTAACTTTGATTTTTAAGTTCTCTTTGAAATGGACCTATGTTAAATTGAAACACATCAACAGAAACTACTAATATATATGTAAGTCCTAATATGAATTATTAGGTTTTAAACTTTTGTTTATTTGTTTTTTGGCAGCTGGCTGGTATATGAGGTTCCGAACCCTTAACCTTGGTGTTATCAGCACCACCCTCTAGCTGAGTGAGCTAGTCAACCAGCCCAGTTTTTCACTTTTTTTTTTTTTTTTAAGAAAGATGACCGGTACGGGGATCTTAACCCTTGACTTGGTGTTGTCAGTACTACACTCTCCCAAGTGAGCTAACCAGCCATCCCTATATAGGGATCCGAACCCGTGGCCTTGATGTTATCAGCACCACACTCTCCCAAGTGAGCTAACCAGCCATCCCTATATAGGGATCCGAACCCGTGGCCTTGATGTTATCAGCACCACACTCTCCCAAGTGAGCCATGGGCTGGCTGGCCCTCAGTTTTTCACTTTTAAATCCATGTTTTTATAATAGAGTTATTAAAATATATCCTGAGGATGAAATTACAGATACAGTACATTAGGCTCTTTAAAATTTACTTATTTAGTAGAACCGTCTTTTCAAATGACCTTATAAGGAACCCTGGTATATGAAAACGTAGCCTGTCTGGCTGAAGTTGCCTTGGCTCTTTTTTTTTTTTTTTTTTTTTAAAGATGACCGGTAAGGGGATCTTAACCCTTGACTTGGTGGTGTCAGCACCAGGCTCACCCAGTGAGCTAACCGGCCATCCCTATATGGGATCCGAACCTGTGGCCTTGGTGTTATCAGCACCACACTCTCCCGAATGAGCCACGGGCTGGCCCTGCCTTGGCTCTTTTGAGGGGAGTGCAATTAGAAGATCCTTATTAAATGCATGATTCAGCTATGATTAGGGTTCTATTACATTAAAGCAAGCTGAAATTGGATAGAAAAAAATGTATAAAGTTTGAAAGACTAATGTTAATGATTTGATTGTTAATACAGGCATGTCTTGGAACATAAACAACAAATGTCTTGTTTTTCAGCTTGCAGTTTGACCCAGCACCTCGTAGAGGCGAACCACACGTTACTCGTCGTACCCCAGACTACTTCCTGTAATGAAATTTTAAACTTGTACAGTATTGCCATGAACCATATATTGACCTAATGGAAATGGGAAGAGCAACAGTAACTCCAAAGTGTCAGAAAATAGTTAACATTCAAAAAACTTGTTTTCACATGGACCAAAAGATGTGCCATATAAAAAATACAAAGCCTCTTGTCATCAACAGCCGTGACCACTTTAGAATGAACCAGTTCATTGCATGCTGAAGCGACATTGTTGGTCAAGAAACAGTTTCTGGCATAGTGCTATTTGTAGTTACTTTTGCTTTCTCTGAGAGACTGCAGATAATAAGATGTAAACATTAACACCTCGTGAATACAATTTAACTTCCATTTAGCTATAGCTTTACTCAGCATGACTGTAGATAAGGATAGCAGCAAACAATCATTGGAGCTTAATGAACATTTTTAAAATAAGTACCAAGGCCTCCCCTCTACTTGTGAGTTTTGAAATTGTTTTGTTTATTTTCAGGGATACGTTTAATTTAATTGTATGAGTTGTCTGCGCTCAGTCTATTCCCTTCTCAAATATAAGCCCCATGTTGTTTGTTATTGTCAGACCTGGTGAATTGTTTTGAACAGAACTGTTTCCCTCCCCTTCTGTAAGACGATGTTACTGCACAAGAGCACTGCAGTGTTTTTCATAATAAACTTGTGAACTAAGAACTGAGAAAGTCAAATTTTAATTGTATCAATGGGCAAGACTGGTGCTGTTTATTAAAAAAAGACAAATGAATTGATAAATTTTAGAATTTGTAGAAATCTAGGAAAAGAAAAATAAAAATCAAGGCCACTACATATCTCTCTGTTAACTCTTTGACATTCTTCAGATTAACTTCAGGATTTATTTGTATTCTATATAGTATGATTTGTCAGATTGCTGGTATGCTTTTTGTGGGTTCTTCTTCCTGCATATTGTCTGTAAGAAAGGAAATGTGCTGTTTCGGTAAGAACTAATTTGTACAACCATATAATTTGAGATTTAAGTTTTTGGGATTTTGTTTTAATAAAACAGCATGTTTTCAGGTAGAACTTAAAGTGATGTGTCTACTTATATCAGGGCAGTTTCTGATTATAAATATTGCTATGTATATTACATGGACTCTTTCAAATGATTAACATTATATTAGTAAGTTCTTAAATATTTGTACATTACTTGTCAAGTTATATGATCTTTGAGTTAAAGTTAAATTTGTCTCAGATAAGAAACCTGTTAAAGCATTAGCCTGGGTTAAGTTTTGAAGTGATGCTAGTGAAACCAAATAGAAAACTATTATTGAATCATGGTTTCATATTATGTACGTTCACCCAAAGACAGAAGTGGCACTTGAAGCGGCAGTGCTCAATATTTAATGAGTTTTACCCCTTCTATCCTTTGAATAGGATTAGAAGTTAAAAACAGTTCTGTGGGAACTAGTATGTGATATCTTAAGCTACCAGGGTAAACTTGAGGACATTTAATCATTATTTGCGTGAGTATAGTAAATAAATGTTTCTTTGTTTTGTCCTTTATTGAATTTGGAAACAAAAGGGAAATTAATAGCATTTCCCTTTTCTAAGATGCTTGAGGAAGATACAGAAAAAA
This sequence comes from Galeopterus variegatus, assembly GCF_000696425.1. NCBI lineage: Eukaryota > Metazoa > Chordata > Mammalia > Dermoptera > Cynocephalidae > Galeopterus > Galeopterus variegatus. Next base: position 60,671 of record NW_007727247.1, read on the forward strand.
ATCTTAATATGCATATATAATTTGAGTAAATTTTCTCGAATGGTCCACTTTTTATCTCTTCTCTGATCTAATTTATAGCTTTTTTGGTGGCTTGCGGAGTTAATTGTCCAAAGCAAAAAGCCCTTAGTTTTCTATGTCTCCATTTCATTTTAGTCTTTTCTGCTTTCACATGAAATACATTTTTTTCCTCTGTTACTTTATGCCATTACTCACTAAATAAGTAACTTACCTATGTGCAGTAGTTTTAATCCAACACCCAAGTGATCTAGACACCAAGCAGCTGTGTTTAGGTTCTGTGACATCAGAATGGACTCTAAAGGAACGCATATCCTGTAATTAACACACGGTGCTGTCATCCAGATATAAATTCTCTAAATTTTGTGGTTAGCAGAATGGTACTTATGGTAAGAATAGCTTCATTTTAGAATGATTACTAGGGTTTAAAGTAATTGTCTAATTAAAGTGAATGACTAGGCTTTGGCCATATAAACTGGAAAGTGTTAGGTTATGAAACGGGTAAAGAAAATGTTGGTAAGTATGGTAATTTCTTGTAAAAATATACAATTATAGTTGGATGGGAATCACTAAGTTCGGTGATATTGTTGATTTCTCAGTAACAGAATAGGACTTTCATAGTAAACTTAAAAAGCTTCTTGTTCTAAGAACAAAGGCTTGTCAAATAAGAATGAGTATTCTCATTACTCTATACTGAGGGATTGCAGAAGTTTGCTTTGGAACTTTATTTTTAAGGGTAAAAATGAATTTGTAAAATTATGCTCATTTCTTGGGTTGAATATCCTAAGCAAACATGATCTTTTAACCTTTTTTTGGCTGCATATTTAACTTTTTGGTTGGTTGTAGAAGGTGTGTTTTAGATGGAAGTATAGCATGTCAGTATTAGATTATTTTTCAGGAAGACTTAGTAGGAAAAGGATAGATATTTCTGTCTTTCTCAGCTTTGATGCCTACAGAGATTCTGATTTAAGTTGTTTGGAAGAGGGCTCTGGTATAGATATTTTTAAGTTTCCTAAGTGATTCTAATTTATATCTAGAGTTAAAAATCCACTGCTCTGGTTCCCAACTACAAATATAAGAATATGTGATGGGTGGCGGGTGGTGGATTTTGGTAAATAATTAAAGTGTACCATTTGACTCTTAACTTTGTTTAAACAGTGACTTTTACTTGTCCTGTTTAAATACTCCCTTACTTTCAATCATAAGTGTGTAGAAATGGGCCTGAAGTTTAGAATGGGCTTGTTTGTTTTGAGATGGGTTGTGTTTCTGTGAGCTAAAGCTGTTTTTCATTAAAGCCTTAATCTGTTCTCACACATTCTTTGACATATTTCTAGCCTTTATAATCTTTTTTTTTTCCTTCACAACTGTACATTTATTCTAGTGAATAACCTTATGAAGGTTGTAAGTATATTATTTTGGCCATGCCTGATGGTGTCCATATTTGTTTGAATTATAGTTTAAGCTTTTTGTCTTAGGACTATAAGTACATTTTATTTCTGCTTTTTACTATATGTATTTATTTAATTGCACAGGTACTGCCATTTAGACAGAAACGGGATGTTGCTAAAATAGCATCGTTGGCTTGCAGGTACTTCTGTCCTGTAAATAGGTTAAAGTGTTTTTTTATTAGCTAGTGTATACATTTAAGGGAAGGAAAACGTGGATTATGTTTGAGTTGTTTAAAAGTTGAACATACAAAGATCAGTGACAACTAAGTAAGTGGAATAGGCAACAAACCTCAGTTTGATTTGTGTCTTCTGTCATGCCTGGACCAGAATTCTCTCCAAAGAGGTAAAAGAGGAGATAATTATAGCTAATGATAGAATGCTGGCAAAAGGCCACACGCTATTTTTTTGTTGTTAAAAGGGAAAAAAATAATCTCATAGCTGAAGTTGAGTTGTAAGTAGTTTGCATCCTCAAGAAACTTGAGAAAAGTAGCTGGGCTATTAAATTTTATCTACCTACAGTGCTACTAATGCAGCAAACCACTGTTTGTGGCTTATTTTGCTACTTGGATCCCTTGGGAATCTCTGTTGAGGTAACCTCAGCCATGGTGTATAGTCTCTTCAACCATCCAGAGTGCTGTCAGTGGGCAAGACTTTAATGGGCTTCACTATATGTGTTCTTTCAACAGATGATTTAGCAGATCTTTCTTAGTGCAATGATAGACTGCAGCCACCAGCAAATGAATTCCTTTTGGTGGAAGTCAAAGACCAGAATCGTGGTGATAGAAAAGGGAGTTGAGTGTTCCTTGCTCTGTGGAACATGAGGAAGACCAAAATGAAAGCTATTAGAAATGCCCAGGGCTGATTTTGAATACCTCTACCTCAAGATTTAGCATACCTTCTGTTCTGCAAGGAGACTCAATGATGTAATTTGTTTTAGGCTTTTGCAGTAGTTCCAGAACTGCTCCAGTTTGGCAGTAGAACTTGGGGGCAGTGGGCGAGGGCTAGTAATTAGATTTTATAGGCATGGTCAAGATTGGGTCTTACAGTCAAGTATGTCCAAACATGTCTTGGGAAAATTCCAGGTTATAATATATCATGAAATGTACCAGATGTAGGATATCACTCTCGGTGTTGAGTCCAGCTTTCCTTTCCAGGTAAGTCCCTTCCCAGCAGCAGTGAAGGTCTGAGGTATGTGTTGGATGCAGCAGGTAGAGGAGTGGGAGGAGAAGCTGTATAATGTATTTGGTCTTGATCATTGTTTGTTTCCCAGAACCATATTGAATCTGTACCTTGGTCAAAATAAATAAAATTACTATTTTAATCCTTTCAGTGATTTGTTACTAAAAGTAGGACACAGGACCGAGCCCGTGGCGCACTTGGGAGAGTGTGGCGCTGGGAGCGCAGCAGCGCTCCCGCTGCGGGTTCGGATCCTATATAGGGATGACCGGTGCGCTCACAGCACTCACTGGCTGAGCGCAGTGCGGCCAGCCTCAAAAAGGACAAAAAAAAAATCAAGGCCCAGTCCCCTGCTTATTCCCTATAGCCACACTGGGACTGATTATAGGGTAAAGCATTAGGGAGGTGGGCAAATAAAATATGAGTCTGGAATGGTCAAGGTGATGTGAGACCTGATGTGGCCTCTTTTCCTGGTGCTGCTGCACCATTTTTTTTTTTTTTTTTTTTGGACATTAATTTTAGTATTGGCTTTGTGTTTCTTTGAAATAGAATCTTAGTGATAGTTTTGTATGATTTGGGTTTTCCCAACTTTGCCTCAGGTCCTAAGAAAAATAACTACTCTGGAAATCAGAAGCCATGATGTTTAAAGTTAGGGCTGAGAACAGATGATTTTTGGGTTTTCAAAATGAAAATATTTGCTTAAACCACATCTTGGAACCACTTAGACATTTCTGCTATCACCTTGAGTGGCAAATGGCCTACAGCATTTGATATGTTTAAAGTGCAGAGTAAGTGGTTTGTGGCTTCTGAAATATAAGTTTGATGTGACTATCTTTAAGGCAATAGCTGACATATTCTGAACCAGCTTAGGTTTCCAGTACTCTCAGTGCTGAAATAATTATTGTAAAGGGTTGAATTAAGAGTGATTAGGAGGGGCCGGCCCGGTGGCGCACTGGATAGTGCGCCGCTTGGGAAGCGCGGCGGCGCTCCCGTCCGAGGGTTCGGATCCCACATACAGACCGGCTCCCGCTCACTGGCCGAGCGAGGCGCGGGAGCAACGCCGAGGCTTGCAATCCCGTTGCCGGTCCCCGGTCCGGTACGGGGGCAACACTGAGTGTTGCAATCCGTTGTCGGACACGGAAAAAAGACAAAAGACAAAAAAAAAAAAAAAAAAGGGATTAGGAGATGAGACGGCCCGC